>NW_017253263.1:0-285285 GCF_001299255.1 Cyphellophora attinorum | reverse complement strand
TATTTGCGAGATGCTTCCATACCCACATCCGCCTCAGGCTCACGCCGTATATATGGGCGGCGGTGCTGGCGGCGATGCTGGCGGTATGGGTGGCGGTGCTGGCGGTATGGGTGGCGGTGCAGCCGGCAGCAAGCCTGCCGCACCAGCTGCCACCACCGGCGGAATGGTCAAGGGCTACACCGGTGCCGCTGGCAAGGTTCAGGGCAGCGCTGCTGTGCTGATCGTTGCGCTTGCTGCTGCCATTGCTCTGTAAAGGGTCATCTGATCATGCAGGAAGGCCTGGCTGATCAAGCTGAAGGAACCATAGGGAGCCCGCCAATGGTTAGATGGTGGGCGCGAGAGCATACGGGATTTTTTAATTCGGGGGCTATATATAATTTTACTCTATCAGTATACACGAGATAGACAAGATTTTGGAAGCAAGATCTTCCTCTATATCTGATGGCCTCTTCCGTGATATGGTGCGTGCCCTTCATGAATACTTGTGCTTGACTTGATTGTCGCCTGGTTTCATGGGTGGATAAGGCCTGCGAAGTCCGGCATTTGCTTGCGCGGATCGCACACTAGAGCCGCGGTCGTGTGTGTCTCGTAAGTAGAAGCTCGTGCATGTGGGCTGGTGTCACTGTGACCGAGAGGGTATGGGTATGGGTATCGGTATCAGATGAGGTTGAAAGAGATGTGGATATCATCCGGTCTGATGAAGGGCCCCTCGAATATATTTGTTGGCCGACTTAAGTGCGAGCACCCGCGCTACTTTCGTTCCTGCCTCAATTACATTTCCAGTCATCCGGTCCAAATCTATTGTTCGACCGAGACGTATATCAGAGACGTGAGCCCGTTGTTGTGCCTTCAAGGTCCGGCTTGTTTATGCGCTTCTCCATTAGTGCTGGCTTCTTACCCTGTGCAGCCAACGGAGTGCATGAGAATGGACTCGTTGTGGTGCTTGGATTTATTTGCGCCTATCGTGGATCTGCGATTCGGGTTGATGACCTTTTGTCGCCTACCCAAGACAGCCGTGCCTGCCCATATCTGGCCATTCCTACACGTTGATGTTCAACATGACCTTTTGTGGTTCTCGTTGAGGGGCTCTCCCCAATTGCCTTTCTACTTCTTTGCTCGAGTACTGGCTGACTATCAGTACAGCATTCTCATTGTGCAATCGCAGCCACTAGCAATAGGCCTCGATCCTGTGCAGATTCCCTGCATTCGGGACTATGCAGTCCCAGTGACGCGGTCGAACGCGCCGACTTCTGTCAATCCGAGAATCCCACCGGCGCCTTTGTCGTCGATTGGCTTCGAACGCTGATGTCCGACTTGGTGGATACATGATGCGACTGCATCATACCAGATGTACGTGACGGTGTGAGACAACATCCGGTGACTGCCTCTAACGTCCTCCGTATACGTGGGCGGCGAGCAACAACTTCGTGCTCAGATTCGTAGGATACACTGACACCTCTGCGCTCATATAATCTTCCGATCTGGATCGACCACATCAAATAGCTCCATGGTCTTCTCATACATTGTGAAGACAATCCCTCCACTGAGAGACAGTCGTCCTAGACGAGGCAGTGCCCCGGACCAGAAAACGAGAACGCCTTCGTTCTTGTAAATTGATGCCGCGCAATTGAAGCTGTTTTTGTAGAGTGATTTTGCCTCGATACTCTGCATCCTTGTCTTGACGGTGTCCAGCGGCATCGTAGAGTATACAGTAACCAATCCGGCCGCAGCACCTATTGCGAACGTACTTATCGCTCCCAGCTTCTCACCAGGAGCAACATAGCCTTCAGCGAATTGTTTTAGACTGGTATACGTGCTGAATCGCACAGCACTATTAGCGGCCTGCCTGGCCGTTGTGGGCACAAAGCCCTGGAAGAAGCCTCTTATGCCCTTCTCTTGTGCAATAATCCGGCTACCGTGCAGGAAGCCTCGCATTCGAGGTTGTGCTCTTTTGCGGTCGTCTATCAGCTGTGTCTTTATGCTCTCGAACGGTGTGACTGCGAGTAACGACTCTGTGACGCCGGCGCCAAATCCAGCAGCGACAGTGAAGGGACCTGACACCTTGCCGTCGGCATCGGCGAGCAGGTTTTTGTAGAAGTCAAAGGCGACAAATCGTACGCCTGCTTTCAGGGAGTTGCCAATGATCAGAGTGGTACATCCGGCATACCATTCTTTAGAAGGAAACCGTGGCCACGGCAGCTTCTTGGAATCTGGGAGTCGTCTGTTCAGCTGTGACCGAGTTTTCATGAACTCAAAAGGGTATGTAATGGCAATCTCGACTGCGCCGGCTGTCATGCCTGCCATAATCGAGCGGACAGCGCTTGGCTTGCGCAGTAACGTTGGGCTGGCATTGCTGCTGGGGTCAGCCGGAACGGCTGCCATGGTGACGTCGTGTGACTGTAGGCGACTCCAGATGCGACTGCCTCTCATATATGTGTGGCAGGCGCAGCTCGTGGTAGGTGTGGCTGCCGGTGTCAAGTGAAGTTGTGACGAACAATTCCCGCCGAGCTCGGGGAAAGAGCGAAGTTGGAGGCAGCGAGGCAGTCAATGCGGAGATAAGATTCAATGTCCGTGTTCAACGCGTATCGCGTCTGCTCCATCATACAGTCCCCATCTCCGTCTGCATCATTGTTGTCTCGTTCGAGACTGCGACACAGCAGAGGCCCCGGTCGGTCGACCCGAGACATCAACAATGTCGCGACGGAAGCGACCCGATCCATTTGAGACCGATACAGACAGCGACGGCGGCCTGTCCTCATCACAGACATCATCTATTGTAAGTAGAACAACCCTACCGCGGGCCGTCAATTGAATCTGACTATTTCCAGCACAAGCGGAGAAGAGCCAACGATGGGTCCTCAATTCTGTCTACTCCAGCGCCCGAAGATGAGCCTCAATCACCCGCGACCACGCCTCAGTCAGACGACGACGATGTTGACGATTCTGACGAGGAAATCGAGAGTCAGACGCAGGCTCCTGCTCAGCTCATCGCTGCCGAAGACAACGTGGCAGTCGAGGCCGGTATCCTTGAGTCTGTCCACGCAGTCAATTTCATGTGTCACGAGAATGAGAAGTGGGATCTTGGGCCACTGATCAACTTCATTTGCGGCAAGAACGGCAGTGGCAAGAGCGCAATCTTGACTGCCATCCAGCTGTGTTTCGGAGGCAAGGCTGCAGCCACGGGTCGAGGCCGAAAGCTGGAAGACTACATTCGCACCGGACAGACTGGCGCGAGCGTCACCTGCAGCATCAAAAATCAAGGCTCGAATGCCTTCAAGCATGATGACTATGGCGACTCCATCAAGATTGAGCGTCACTGGCACATCACCGCCTCAGGCAATTGCACCGCTGGCTTTCGGATCAGAAACGCCAATGACAAAGTCATGGCCTCGAAAAAGGGAGACCTGGACGAGATTGTTGAATTCTTCACGCTGCAATTTGATAATCCCCTGGCCACCTTGACTCAGGATGATGCTCGCAGCTGGATTGCTGATGCCAAGCCGACTGAAAAGTACCGTCTCTTCCTCAGAGGTGTACTCCTCGAGCAGCTAGATGCCGACTACAAACTCATCGAGGAAAACTGCGACAACATCTCGCCCAAGCTGCGCCAGAACAAGGAGGACCTCGACGAGAAGAAGCGTAGAAAGGACACCGCTGCTCAGAAACTCAAGGAATCAGAAGCCCACGCCACTGCACGCCAGCGCTTGCACGAGCTAAAGCACCAGTGCATTTGGGTCCAAGTCGTCGAGTTCGAAGCGGCTCGTGATGCCCTGAAAGCCGAGATTGAAAAGTATGGTGAGTCTCTCACAGCAGAACAAGCAGTGCAAGAAGCACACACACTTGAGACGGAACGACTTCGTCAAATATTCGATGATAAGCGAGGAGAAGCAGACACCGCAGAAGGACGTGTAAGAGAAGCCCAATCTACTCAACGTGATCTAGAAGCCACCGTCAAAGAGAAGCAGGCGGCCGCGACCGAAAGAAAGCAAGAGCTTCAACACGCTAAACAGGCAGTCAAGGATGCTCAAAAGGACATCGAGACGAAGACCAGAGAAATCAAGACCGAGGAAGACCGTCTCGCGGAAGTCGACGGTGGCGGTGCGGCACAACGTCGACAAGACTTGGACGACCTGAAGGACGCCGCAAAGGAAGCAGGAGCCGCCCTTGAGACTCACAGAAATCGTAGGCTTCAACTGGACACCGACGCACGGGAAGCCAAGGAACAGTTGGACGAGGCCAAGCAGAAGCGCAATGCTCAGTTCGACGAGGTCAAGTCTTGCAAGAGTGAATTGGACAAAGTCCGGAATGCAGGCTCGCTCCCGGACACCAGGTTCCACCCTAAGATGCCACAAGTCATCAGAGCCATCGCTCAGGAGACTCGCTTCCGCCAGAAACCAATCGGCCCTATTGGCAAGCATGTAACCTTGCTCAAGCCCAAGTTCACCAACATGATCGAGAAGATTTTCGGTCAAACTCTCAACGGCTTCATCGTCACCAATAAGGCCGACCAGGAACTTCTGACCAGCCTGGCCAGAAAGTGCGGCATGCCAGAGCTCAGAGTCAACATTGTGACCCATGGTGCCATCAATTTATCCGGCAAAGAGCCTGCAGAAGAGTTCCTCACAGTGCTACGGGCGCTGCGAGTCGAAGACGAACTCATCACGAAGTTGATGATCATTGCTCACCACGTTGAATCGGCTATCCTTGTGGAAGATTACGGGCAAGCACAGAAGATCATGAATGAGCCAGATCCAAGAAATCGCCCTGCAAATGTTGAGACCTGTTATGCGCTCGCCACCGGCTCCAGGCAGAAGGGTTTCAGGTTGTTCTATCGTGGCGGCAATCCAGCACAGGATCCAGTCGACCAATACAACGGTCCGCTGCGTATGAACGCGAACGTCGAAGACCAATTTCGCTTACAAGAAACCCGCGTTCAAGAAGCGCAAGACCTATTGGATCAGTACGAAGACGAGCTGCGGACTTGCCAATCCAAGCTGGACGAAGCCAGGAATGCTTTGTCACGGCATTCCAAAGATCAAGTACGGCTGAAAACAGCTAAACAGACAGCTGACCAGCTACGGGAGGAGAAGCAGAGTGAGTGCGACCAGGACAATATTGCTGGTGGTGTGCTCGATACCCTGAAGGCTGCTCTGGAAGAATGCAAGTCATCACTGGACACGCAGGGAACGCTTTATCAAGATTGTGTAACCGGCAATGACAGCGCGAAGAACGAGTTGCGCATCGCTCAGCAGGAAGCCGCTGACGCCAAACATCAAACGGCGATCCTGCAAGCTTCCGTAGATGCTCTTCGAAAAGAGGCCCAAAACGCAGACCAGGCGCGAATGGCAGCTATAGCTGCAGCGAACGTGTGCCAAAATAAGATCACGGGACTACAGAACGACAAACGGCTCTTCGAGGGTAACCTGGCCACGCAGGAAGAGGACCTTACCAGCCTAGTCGAGCAAGCCGAAGCTCAAGGTAGCGCACGCGTACCGATTCCAGAAGGAGAGACTAGTGTCAGTCTAGACCAGAAATTCGAGCGATTGCATGCACAGTTGACGCGGGCTGAACGCAACTTGGGCGGCAGCCACATCCAGCTCGCAACAGCTGCCACCGAAGCCCTTGACGAATACAAACGGTCCAGCGATCACTACATGGGCTTGAAGAATTTATACGAGACGCTGAAAGGTTCACTGAAGACACGGAAGGAGCGATGGGAGCTCTTCAGAAAATACATCGGCCGAAGTGCTCGTAGCGGCTTCATCGTTCAGCTTAGCCAGCGTGGCTTCCGCGGAAAACTTACCATCGACCACACACAGCACAAACTCGACGTCAAAATTGAGCCGGACCTCACCTTAAAGGACGCCGCAGGCCGGGCCGTGAAGACGCTATCTGGCGGCGAAAAGACGTATACCCAGATCTGCTTGCTGCTTGCGCTGTGGGAGGCAATGGGCTCACCCATTCGTTGCTTGGATGAATTCGATGTCTATATGGATGCCCTTAACCGTGGGAAAACGATTGCAATGATTCAAGAAATCGCAAGGCAGAGTCAGGGAAAGCAGTACATTATGATCAGCCCGGGGAGTCGAGCGGATATCACACGAGCGCCCGATGTTAAGGCTTTTGAGTACGTTTCGGACAACTTTCTTACGATTTGCCTTCGGTCAATGCTAACACTTGTACAGAGTTGCACCACCAGAGCGTGGACAGCAGCGCCTTGGGTTCCAGCGTGTGAGCGCGGCGGCCTAATGTTTCGACTGCCGCGGGTTTCCTGCTTCCTCGACACATGAGATGCTGGGCTGACTTGTGATGGAATGACCTTGAGGAATTATGCGACCAAGCTGTACAAGTACCACATGATACCCCGGAGACGATGTATATTCCTTGTACAAACAGCATGCGTCAATGCAATGCCAGTCTTGAGCTATGGCCACCTCATCACAATTTCGCACCACCTACATCACCACCCACAAACCTCAAACCTGCCCCATCAATCACAACCCTCTGCCTCATTCCCCCTTTCTCATCTTCCTCATCCACCACCATCCTATACACCACCAAGCCGTCTTCTACTCGCCACATCTCCACCCTCACACGATCCCCCGCAAACACCGGTCGACTCAACCTGCACTTGACACTCTCAAAATTCTTCCCCTGCCCCATCACCTCCATCACAAGTCTCACCCCAACCCCAATAGTGCACGTCCCCGTCATGATCGGCGCTCTGAACCCAGCTCTGCTCGCCGTCTCTGGATCGATGTGCAGTGGGTTCAGGTCACCGGAGGCGGCGCGGTAGAGGGCTCCCTGCTCCGCCGTCGCTACATACTCCCTTGTTGCGTCGGGCTGTCTGTCGCTGGGGATGGTATGCCGTTGAGTACGCGGGCCTCGTTCTTTGAGGGCGGTGTTCGCACCGACCCCAGGGACTTGCAGCACAAACGAAGTCCATTCTTGCGTGCATATCTTCTCCCCTTCCGCCCCATCAGCACCAGCTAACCGCGTTACGACCTCCACAGCCACCAACACACCACGCTTCTGCGCAACAACATCCAGCACCCTCGCCGTCGTCACCACCTTCCCACTCGTCGGATAACTTCGATGTAGTTCCAACCAATGCTCCCCATGAACATGGTTGTGCGCTTTGAAATTCGGCAGGAACGTATGCATGGCATTGTGCACCTGTCCCATGGCCTGAATGCAGAAGACGGCCGCGTAGGTGGGCAGGGGCTGGAATTGGGGGTGGCCCTCGTAGACGTGAGGGAGGTGGGTTGCTGGGGCGGAGAGGGCGAGGTTGTAAGTTATTATGCTGGTTGGGGTGATGGTGTGGGTTGTGGTCCAGCGGAGGGGGAGGATGGAGGGGAGGGAGATGGTTTTGGGGGGTTCGGTGGGTTGAGGTTGTTTTTCGGCCATATTGCTGGAGGAGATATGATGGTGGAAGGATATTGGAACGGCGTCGTGGTGTTGACCAGATGTTGAAATGAGATGCTAGTGGCGTGTCGGGAGTCCTCCTGGGTGATCCAGATGTCTGCTGCTTGGATTGCGAAACGATGGTTGTCGAGGTCTGGCAGTCTCACTACTCCTTTTCTTTCGGGACAAACTTTTGTTCTCAGCGTAGTGCGGTCTATCACGGAATGCTGACTCTTGTGGTGCACATATACTCTAGGTACTATTAAGACCTGCTCTGGTCCTCGATCGATCATTGGTCGGCTAATTGCCTCTTTGAGGCGGGGAAGGCCTGCGGCAGTACTCCACTGGTGACAACTCGATGCCGATATTCGCCTCGGCGTTAGAACATTCGCTGAACATGGAACTTGGGTACCTATGTCTCCACGTAGGTAGGTGACAGTAGGATCTCGGCTGGCTGCGAGAGACATCGCGTGGTAAGCGTCGTAAGCATTACGCGGAAAGCAGCGTACAGTGCCTCAGAGAAGGAATCCGGTGTTTTGAATTGCATTCTCATGTAGTTTGAGCATCGTGTTGCTATCCACGTTTAGCTCAACACAGCACCGTAGCTGCTGCCAGACTATCGCTAGACTGTTGCTGATCCATTTACACGGCTGGAAGATCGTTGAACGAACAAGATGCCATGGCTACACACAGAGACCTACCCCCTCCCGGAACAAGACATCGTCTCCTTCGCCTTCGGAGACCCAAGCTACGATCTCGACAAACCTGTTCGTGCACTCCATCGTAGCACTTATTGTGAGAGGAACATCTACTGACCCATTTCTCACAGATCTACCATGACCTGGACTCAGACCGGACCTTGTCCTACAACGAGGGCAAGGCACTCGTGCGAAAGCTGGTCGCTGGCTTCCGCGCTGCCGGATTGAAGAAGGGGGATTGCTTTGCTCTCGCGTCCTTCAACGATGTATATTCCTCCAGAAGCCCAGAAGTTCCCGAATAACGTCCTTTTTAGATCATGTACTCGATGCTCCTCCTCGCAGGCGTCGGAGCTGGCGGCATCTTCAGCGGATGCAACCCAGCATACCGGCCTTTTGAGCTACGGCACCACATTCGTACTGCACAAGCAAAGTTCTTCATCGTTGAGCCTGAGTTGCTCGAGACTGTTGTAGAAGCCACTGACGCTGAAGGTATACCGCGAGACAATATCTTCATCTTCAACCTGAAACCCACTCAGACCGTTGCCAAGGGCTTCCGTTCATGGACGTGGCTGCTAGAGCAAGGAGAAAGCGACTGGGATGTGATCACTGACAGGCACACGCTCGAGAACACGGCCGTGGCGCGACTGACCACTTCTGGCACCACCGGTCCGCCGAAGATGGCGGTGCAGAGCCATTTCAACGCGACGTCGTACCATGCTCTGACCTCCAGCATCGTACGCGATCGAACACCGTGGGAACCGAGGAACTTGTTTCCCTTGCCGATGTTTCACGTCTCGACCGTGCCGGCAGTACATGTGTCCCCATTCCGGAGTGGGAACCAGTGCTGGATCATGCGACGCTTCGAGCTGGAGACGTTCCTCGCTGCGATCGACAAGCTCAAGACCACAGATCTTGGTATGGTGCCGCCATTGGTCATTGCCATCATAATGTCGCCCTTGTCCAAGAAGTATTCGCTAAAGAGCGTTCGACGTGTTGCAGCCGGAGCGGCGCCGCTCGATGCTGTGTCGCAGCGAAAGTTTCAGAGTCTTTGTGCGGACGGTGCAACGTTCACGCAGGTATGGGGCATGACGGAAACAACGTCCGCAATCTCATTGTTTTATTGGCCGGATGAGGACGAAACAGGAAGTGTGGGAAATCGATTCTTACCGCATACCGATGTGAAGTTGATAGATGATGAGGGCAACGACATAACAGCGGACGATGTTCGAGGAGAGTGCTGCGTCCGAGGTCCGACGGTCATCAAGGGATACTTTGGCAACGAGAAGGCAAACAAGGAGACCTTTGACGGCGAGGGATATTTGAAGTCAGGAGACATTCTGTACCGCGATGGCAAGACGAAACTGTGGTATATCGTCGATCGGAAGAAGGTGAGGCCCTTATTTTGGCACTGCGAAGTGTCACTCTTCGTTCCTGCCTCTGAAGATGGGACTGACATACCTTCCACAGGAACTCATCAAGGTCCGCGGTTTCCAAGTCGCACCTCCAGAACTGGAAGGCGTACTCCTGGACCACCCAGACATCGTCGATTGTGCCGTCATAGGCCTCAAGCCTCCAACCAACTCAGACACGGAGCTCGTGCGTGCATATGTGGTTCGGCGGCAAGGAAGCAAAATGAGCGAAGACCAGGTGAAAGACGTGATCAAGGACAAATTGGCGAGCTATAAGCAGCTGACTGGTGGCGTCGTGTTTCTGGACGAGGTTCCAAAGAGTCCGAGTGGGAAGATATTGAAGAGAGTCTTGAGAGAGGAGGCAGAGAGAGAAGGAAAGGCGAAGTTGTGAAGAGGTTCGAAAGTTGGCAGGTTCATAGACTGAAGGTACCACATAGAACTTTCCAGTCATCCGGTCCGAGTTAGGCCTGCTTCAACTGTGCAGGAGCTCACAATTTCGGGGTATCGGTCAAGTTCTCCCACCCACCGTCTGACTTCTCCTTGATCAACACATCGTCCTCAATACGCACGCCACCTACATCCCAATACCTGTCCAATACCTCCTTGTCGATATACTTCGCCTTCTCCGGATCTTCCAACACTGGGTCAATGATGAACCGACAGAAGTAAATGCCTGGCTCAACCGTGATCACCGCTCCAGCAGGTACCGTCCCCCTCACTCGCAGATACTTAAACATCGGATCCGGATCGTCGTAATTCGCATGCCCGCCTGTGTCATGCGTGTCCATGCCCAGATAGTGGCCTAGACCATGCGGCATGAAGGTGACTGTGACGCGCTTCTCGAAGAGCTCTTCTTCTGAATAGTCTTTCTTGAGGATACCGGCTTTGAGGAGGCCTTTCACGGCGACTTTGTGTGCGTTCTCGTGGACGTCTTCCCATCGCATGCCGGCGTGGAGCATATCGAAGCAAGACTCCTGCATTTCTTTAACGATGTCGTAGATCGTCTGTGATTCTGGCGTAAATGTTCCCGAGAGCGGGAATGTGCGGGTAATATCTGAGGCATATAGATCGTACTCTGCGCCCGCGTCAAGAAGGACGTTCAGCCGGTTCTGCAGCGGCCGATCGTTGCGAATATAATGTAGAGTCGCGCAGGAATGGCCTGTCGCGGTTATGGCATGGTACGCCTGCTCGTGTGCGCCATTCGATATACATGCGCCAGTGAACGCTCCGTATATCTGCTCCTCATTGGTTGCAGTGCGTGCCGCTTTCTGAGCAGCAATATGGGCGATTGTTGAAATCTCGTTGGCTCTGCGGATCAAAGCAACCTCGTATGAGTCCTTGACGACTCTGCACTCGTCGATGGCCTCTCTCAGGATTCCGAGTTCTTTTGTATCGAATTCCAGGAAGGTGATGTGCTCGGAGACTTGCTCAGGGATCGCGTACACGGTCCTGCTGGCGGTTTTGGAGCCGAAGTGCGCTAGGGTCGCGTTCACCTCGTTGGTGTACAGCACTTCATCGACGTCGTACCTCTCTAACGCCTCCTCTTTGGACTCAGGCAAGCCTGCCCAGATGACAGACTCCGGGTCTACGGGGGGTATGTAGAGGATCAACTTGTCCTCAGGAATGTTGTACGACAGATATGCCTCAGGCAGCTTGCAGCCGGAGAGGTAGAAGAAGTATCGTCGTTGTCGGAAGTGCTTCTCTTGGTCACAGTCCTCCTCCATATACGTCTTCTGGGCCTCCAGATAAATGATTCCATCGCGGGCATGACCTCGGTCGGTCAGATATTTGGCGACGCGTTGGCAGTGAGCTTTGGCGGGGTACTTTCCCTTGAGCGTACTGTCGGTGACCGACATCGTTGGCGTATCAGTACGAGTGCTTGCAAGAATCTGGTGGTCTATCGCAATGTTATCGAGAGTACCTGTTAGCCAGACGCGCGGGGCTTCTTGGAGAACGAGCCGACTTCGACGTAGCCGCGGATAACCGCACTAGTCAACCGGTGTCGTGTCTGACGAGGAGCGAGATATTACTGTAGGCACTGCATGTATTGCTTCAACACTATCTATTGTTGTCGTAACTTCGGTGATCTGGGACGCTGATTGCTCTCTAGCAGACATTGTGCGTCTTGCCATGCTTCGCCTGCGAATAGTCAGCACACAAAGTCTCTTGCCAAAGAGTCGAGGGGACTCACCTGCAGCGAATGATCCTCGTTCACGCTGAACGTCTGCGCACGCTTGCCTTGCCGAGTGTGCTTCTTGAGATGACTGCAATCGCATTAGCATGCCGCTCCAAGACACAAGCAGCATAGACACTCACTCCTTGTAATTGTCCATCGTCTTCTTGTCCATTTCCGTAAGAGTCTTGTACGCGAGTCGTATATCGGTAACAAGCGCATCACACCGCGACTTGCTGAAGTCCTCACGAATGACCACTCTCATCATCTTCAACTTCTCGGAGTGAGGGGCCATCGTGTACGCAGGCACAACCCAACCTCTCTCTCGCAGCTGGTGAGCCAAAGCAAATTCATCAAACCCATCCTCATTGTCAGGATCGAGGCGGAAGGCTACCAGCGGCAATCCTCGCCCACCACCCTGAGACATGATGATGAACCCCAGCTCCTGCAGCTGAGCTGCGAGGTAGTCTGCTGTCCGTGTGAGGTTAAGCATGATGCTTCGATAGCCTCGCTTTCCCAGACGGATCAGTTGATAGTACTGTGCGATGATTTGCGAAGCACCTTTGCTGAAGTTGAGGGTGAATGAAGCTTGGTCCGCGCCGAGGTAGTTGATGTTAAAGATCAGCTCCTGGGGGAGGTACTCCTGTGATCGCCACACCACCCAGCCTACACCAGGATACACGAGGCCGTACTTGTGGCCTGAGACGTTGATGGACACCACTTTTTCAAGCTCAAAGTCCCATTTCAGGTTCGGGTTCACGAAAGGAGCCACGAAGCCACCTGATGCAGCATCGACATGGATCGGGCAGTCGATCTTGTTTGCCACCAGGAGGTCGTTGATGGCCTTGGTATCCTCGTACTCTCCAGTGTAGGTCAAGCCGAGGATCGAGCAGATGCCAATAGTGTTCTCATCGACCAGTTTGACGGCCTCTTCAGGATCGATCACGTACCGATCTTCTGTGCAGTAAACCCACTTCTCCTCGATATCGAAGTATCGCGCTGCCTTCTCCCAGCACACCTGCACCGCGCTGTTCATGATGATGTTCGGGTGGTAATAGTCCTTGCCTTCGGCCTTTCGTTTATTGACCCACCTCTTCTTCAGGGCCAGGACAGCCAGCATGATAGCCTCGCTGGAGCCGACAGTGGCTGTGCCGACCGCGTTTTTGCCATCTTCTTCCTCTGGAGCGTGATAGAGCTTGGCAATCATATTGACACAGCGGTTCTGCAGTTCTGCGCTCTGTGGGTACTCCTCGTAGTCGATGAAGTTCTTGGGGAAGGCTTCGACCATGAGCTTTTCGGCTTCGTCTTCCTGTGGTCTTCTTTAGTGCGTACAATGGTCTTGCGGAACTCTGCCATACCATGAATGTCGTTACGAAACTTGCAAGACTATAATCGAGTCAGCTCTGCCACGCGCCCATACGTTCTGGCAAGCCTACTTCAGCATAGGGTTCCCGTCAAGACTCAGCTCGTCCTTGATCATTCTGTAGGCTACCTCCTTGGGCATCTCTTTCTCTGGCATCTCGTGCGACGGAAGATCCTCTGCCGCAAACCGAGAGCCGTAGACGGAGGTAGAGAATTCATCCTCGCCCGGTGCCTCAAGCGAGATGTGCTCAAGGCCCAGCACCGTTGAAGAGCGCCGTGGTGGGCCTTTCGAGTCGCTGCTCTTGCCCTTCTTTTGGGCGACGCTGGTAAGGTGGACCATTTTGAGGAATAGAATATGTCAAGACGATGCGGTAACAATCAGAACGACTCTCAATCGAAATATGTGGAAGTTGTCTGGGCTGTTATAGGTCCACCGGTTGAGCGTACAGCGCGGAAAGACAGCCAACACAAGGAAGAGTGAGCTTCACGTCACATCCAACAACAGAGTCGGTGTAGAAGATGAAAGCAGGATCAGTCACTGTCTTGAATGAAACTGGATCAACCAAGCAGCTTTACAGCTTTGCTGCAGACGCGCATGCGTTTCGGCTCCCATCCTAGTCATCATAGGCCGCAAATGCCCTAAGCAGACATGGCAAATCCAAGAAAGCTTGCGGCAAGGTGCATATGGGCAGGGAAGACGACGTGTCAGCTTCCTTTATGATGTAGTAAGAGCGAATGAGTGGTCAGTGAGGGCCCGTAAAGTCGTCATTCGAGCTCTTTGGGCGCCGCCGCTAAGGGAGTACACGCGAGGCTTGGTTATTGCTTAGCCCAAAGTCTGCGAGCTGTTGGAGCACGTTCCTCAGTGGTTCGTGCTGTCAGAACCATGAAATGAGCCACACCCTCAACGACGAGCTTTCTTCTGTTTCTTGCATCAAGATCTCTCTCGTGCCTAAGCTGGTCAAGAGGCTCATGCATATATCCAAGGATATGAGTTGAACATGCTGGATGCGCAAAGACACCAGTGAAATGGATTCCTAGAAATTTCTCAAATAGCAAATGAGTGCCCCGCTATCCTTTCGATACCCCGCAGTCGGCCTACAATGCCAGTAGCAGCGGTGGTCGAACGTCGGAACAGGCGGGATTACTGTAGAACCTGCGGTACAGTCACGATCCAGGAACAGAACAACAAGATCTTAGGACGGACCAAACGGATTAAGCAATTCCACTGGTCGGGGAAAGTAAGATTGAGATATTCTGCTATCTGAACTGTCACCAGCTTCGCAAATAAGTTTCAATATTTTGTTCCCGTCTTAATTTTGTCCCTACACCTCTGGGTCTGGCATCTTGAGGACGTAGCGACCCGTGATCTTGCCTGCGTGCATGAGCTCGTACACCTTCGGCAACTCCTTGAGCTCGATCGTCTTGAAGGGTGCGTGGATGAGACCACGTGCGAAGAATGCGAGAGCCTCCTCTGAATCCTGTCGATTGCCAACGTATGAGGCTTGGATGCGGACCATCTTGAGCACAGACTCAAAGACTGGTGCTCTAATATGTGCACCAGCTGGCAGGCCAATGACGATGACCGTGCCTCTTGGGCGGACATATTCGGCGGCTTGCTGGAAGGGCTTCTCGTTTACGGCGACGAGGATGACGGCATGGGGGCCGAGACCATCCTTTGTTGCAGCTCTCACATCTTTGGTGATGTCGCTCGACTTGGCGAAGTCCACGAATGCTACATATGCGGTCAGTGACACGCCTCGACAGGCAAAGGTAAGTTCTTACCGAAGCACCCATCTTCTCTGACATAGCCTTCTTCTCATCTCCCGAATCGATGGCAATGACCTCAAGACCCATTGCCTTTGCGTACTGTTGTGCCAAAGAGCCCAACCCGCCTCCAGCACCAACAATAGCGACGGTCTGACCTGGACGAGCACCCGACTCCTTCAAACCTTTGTACACAGTGATACCGGCGCAGAGGATGGGAGATACCTCATCAAGCGGGACACCCTCGGGGATATGTGCGACATGCTTGGCTGATGCAATGCAGTATTGTTGGAAGGATCCATCGACTGTGTACCCAGAGAGCTTTGGTGTCAGGCACAGAGGCTCATCCGCCTGCTGACAGAAAGTGCAAGACAGGCAGGAGTCGTTAAGCCATTTCACGCCGACGGCCTCGCCGATCTTGCAATCTTCGTCAGTGACACCGGGTCCGCGGGCCACGCAGATACCGGCACCCTCGTGGCCACCAACAAGGGGCAGCTTGGTTGGGATGGGCCAGTCTCCGTTCACGGCGTGCAGATCTGTGTGGCAGACACCAGAATATTTGATGTTGACGAGGACCTCGCCTGGACCTGGCTCTTGCACGGGAATCTTCTTGTACTCGACAGGGCCGCCGACCTTCTCAATGACCTGAGCCCACTGCTCCTTTGGGATCTTGTGCTGGGAGGACATTTTGGCGCTATGGTTCTTTGCTGTGAATTGGAGTGATGATTTGCAGACGAACGATGATTGATCTGTGAGCCAACATCACTCGACTTCCGGACACGGACAGCATCTTAAGTATTTGATAATGAGCCTGCCTGTCACCCCTCTGCGACTGCAAGGATGAACGGCGCACCCCTCATCCAAGAATGAGATCTGGGACTTTTCTCAAATTCGGAACCTACCCTCTCGCCCGTCCCCAGGCCACGACCAATGAAGCCGTGAAGAAAAAGCATCCAGGGTGGTATGCAGGTGAAGCGGGTGTAAGGGACGCTCGTCCTCTCGGCCAGATTCTTTGCTGCATGCTTTCGATGGCCAGACATCGAGCAAATCACGGGTGTAGAGAGACACGGTGGCGTGAACGTACAGTCAATCCCTGTTGACGGTGGAGATGCCATTGCACGGCCTGAGGGGTACGCGTGCCTCTTGCCAGCTTCGACGCGCCAGAAGCAGAAGTCAAGAAGCTCTCCCAAGTCAAAACATCGGATGTCCCTGCCGCTTCGCCGTAGGTCCACTACTAACGGGCGAATGATTGCGCAACAATCACTCGTAAACATGGCGGAAAGGACGCACCTCAGGGAAGTTTCTTGTAGAAGTGGAGGATGACGGGGACAGGCTTCCCTTGATGCGGGGTTTGACTCTGATGTTGGTGCTCAAACCGACGTACTTCGCGGGCCCTGAACATCAAAAGTGCAGCTGTCAGGTGGTATGATGCCAATGAGCACAGGATCTGGAGCCAACAATTCTGGTGTGGCTGGCTGCTAATTGGCGTAGGCACGCGACATCCAAGTGACCGACTCTTTTGGTACCATCAACCGCATGTCCGGTGGAATGAGATACGTATGTACTGCCAGCTTTTGAGCAAGCTTCGTCCTTGCCCACATAGGCATTGTGTCAACGCAATGCTGCGTCGCTAGAGTAGCATTGCGGACCACAAGTTGGGATCAGCTAGAGCTTGTCGCATCGAACAAGCGCTTCCCTTGAGCCTAGGCCTCCAAGCGAATTTGCCAAATATACCTACCATTATGGCATGAGTTGCCGTTTCGTCTTATTGAGCGTAGATGCCAACGGGACAACTGGCCTAGCAATAGTTTGAAGACGTTTGCAGATAGCTAGGTGAAGATGCTGGTTTAGCTCATCGTCGCCGATTGAAGATGGGCATCGGACCCGGATCTCTCAACGGGTCACCTTCCGTCCGAAACAGAACCCCCACCAAACCTTCCCCCACAACACATGTGCCCAGGCTGTTCGGGCATGTACTGGGCTTTCTCGGTTGATGGGTTTCCTGGGAAGGCGCTGAAGGCTAGAATTGTCTTGCTGCTTACACTGAAGATTCTGAGACGAGTCTCACTCGAGCATCAGTCATTAGGAGAGATCATTGTGATTCTCCTGTCTGGGGATGACAAGGGCGCTGTAAGAGATCGACACCAACAGGCTGTGGGCATCGGAGAACGCTCAGTGCTTAGCTCAACAGCTTGGCACCGTCCACACCGCTGTCGTTACGTGACACTAGCAGACTCATCTGTTGCCTCCATACAGAGCTATGACAATTTGGACACTATATCAATGGCGTGTTTTCGTTCGGATTTCCCGTTTATGCCATTCCCATCCCTCTGCTGTTCCTCACCCCATGCACCTCCACCAGGCGTCATGACCACAATGCGATCCCCTCTGTTCATCTTGACAGTGTTCTTCCCACCCAAGTTGACCCTCCTCTCCTGCCCCGTCTCCTCATCCTTGGTCAACCACAGATTCAATCCTTCCTTTCCCATCCCACCTCCCCACATTCCATGTGGCTTGTGCACTCTCCTCTCACTCAGGATTGAGCATTGCACCGGCTCAAGGAATTCAATTTCCCGCACCACACCATCTCCTCCAGGTCGAGCACCCGCGCCGCCCGATCCCTCACGGAGGCTAAATTGACGGAGGACACAGGGGTAGCGCTTCTCTAGGATTTCCGGGTCCGTGATACATGTGTTAGTCATGTGCGTGTGCACGCCGCTCTCGCCATCCCAGATTGGTCCTGCACCGGCACCACCAGCGATAGTTTCGTAGTAGCCGAAGCCATCTACATGCTTGGCTGTTGTCTCGTTGCCGTTGGTCATGTGCTCGCCACTGGAAGCTTCGGTTTTGCCGCCCGTGCCAAACGTCAAGTTGTTCGTGCAGCCTTGAGAGGCAGCACAGACGCCGAAAGCTTTCAAAATGACATCTGTGATGCGTTGCGAGGTCAAGACATTGCCGCCGACCACGGCTGCGTTGCGGGAAGGCGAGAGGAGAGAGCGTTCTGGAATCTTGATGTCAATTGGAGCAAGACAGCCCTGGTTGAGCGGGATGTCGGATTGGATCATGCAGCGGAGACAATAGATGATGGCCGAATGCGTGATGGCGACTGGGGCATTCGTGTTTCCGTATACTTCTGAGCCCGTGCCCGTGAAGTCAAACGTTGCAGATCCGCTGGCTTCGTCGATCTGGATCCTCAATTGAATTGGACTGCCATCGTCCATATAGTCCACAGACTCTAGTGGTTGGCCTCCGAAACGGGCGTGAAGCTCTCGCAAAAGGTTCCGGACGGCAGTTTCTGCCGTATCCTGGATGGCGAACATGTAGGCTTGAACACAACTCAGACCGTATTCGGTGATCAGCCTTGGATGAGCTGAATGCCTCGCGTATTGGCAGCTATTTGAGCCTTCAGGTCAGACAAATTGTCTGCCAGACATCGTGTACCGGAGCAGCATCATATTTACTTGGCTCATGCAATAAAAGCTCGATCATCCGGGTCTCGTTGAACTTGCCGCCCTCGACAATCTTCTCAGCTCGTATGGCCGCCCCTTCCTGCCACAGTTCAGTGGACTTGGGTGGCATGGAGCCAGGCAATACGCCGCCGATATCAGCATGGTGACCCCTCGACGCAACGTAGAAGACAATTTCTGGGCTGCTTGGCGGAAAACCGGTGTAACAACGGTAATGTCGGGCAAATGTGTGCCGCCACAGCTCGGATGATTAGAGACTAATACGTCTCCGTCCTTGAGTCTGCCCAGCCAGTGCTGATGCTGATACCTAACCGCAAATTGCATAGAGCCCAAATGTACTGGTACATGCGGAGCGTTAGCTACCAGCCCTCCGTCAGGGGAGAATAATGCACAAGAAAAATCCAGTCGCTCCTTGATATTGGTCGAGACAGAGGTCTTCTGTAAAGTGTTTCCCATCTGCTCTGCGATCGACATGAACCGGTGGCCAAAGATTGAAAGTCGAACTGGATCGATAGTAACAGCGCTAGTGCCTGTACCGTCGACAGTGACCTCCTTGGGCTGCTCTGCGTCGACGAGATCAATGACAAGACAGCTATCCAATACGTTGGCAATGGCGCCAGGTGTGACAACGATAGTCTGCGTTTCGTCAATAATGATTGCCGGACCACAAATACGAGTATTTGAAGGTACTTCCTTCAGCAGGTATACGGGCGTTCTGAGACGTCCGACGTCCTTGAAGCAGACTTCGGTGATTGTCGTAGAGAGTTGTGCTGCGGCCGGCGCTCCAGCACTCCTTAGCTGCGCAGCTGGGCTCTTCGTCCTCTGTCCTTCTGATGATGCGATTGAGCGTACTCTAACGTCATCAACCAACAGTGGCTTCTCAAACGTGAAGCCAAACTCCCTTCGATGTCGATCTTTGAAGGCTGTAGCAAAGTCCCACGTTTGTGCTGGTTTCAGAATCATAAGACTCGTGTCAGATCCCTCGTATCGCATATTGAGGTAGATCTCATGGCGAATGTGGTCCTCGTCAAAGCCTTGTAAAGTCAAATCATGCGTTGATTTTGCGATGAGCGTGTCAATTCTGGCACTGACATCTTGCTGCGACGAGCGGTACTGTATAGACACTGGTTCCTGAGCTTCTTTGACCACATCAGCGAGTGCGAGACCGTAAGCCGATAGTACCGACGAGTACTTGTGAATGATAATACGAGAGACACCAAGACATGCAGCTACCGAACAGGCATGTTGACCCCCAGCCCCTCCGAAAGCAGCAAGGTTATGGCAGATGTCTCGAACCCGCGGGCTTCAGTCAAGTTGCGTATCGGTCTTGCCATAGACTCATCTGCGACATTGAGGAAGCCAAGGGCCACCTCATCTGCTGTCAACAGTGGCCGATTATTGGCCGATTGCTCCTTGTTAATAGTAGTCGTCAGTTCGGAAAACATCTGCACTGTGATGTCTTTGTCAAGAGGCATGTCTTCTTTGGGTCCAAAGATTTTGGGGAAGTATTCGGGCAACAATCGTCCCAGGAACAAGTTCGCATCTGTGACGGTTAAGGGGCCTCCCTTCCGATAGCAAGCCGGACCAGGATGAGCAGATGCAGACTCAGGGCCTACCATAAAGAGGCCATTTCTCCATGAAAGTATCGAGCCTCCGCCTGCTGCGACAGTGTTGATGTTGAGTTGTGGCGACTGAATGGAAACACCCGCAATGCTAGCGCCGAAAACATGTTCGAAAGTCCCATCGAAACGACACACGTCGGTGGAGGTCCCGCCCATATCGAAGCCAATCACCGGTACCTGGTCGTCCTGATCCCAGCTTGTGGCGGCGAAGCCCACTACACCTGCGCAGGGCCTGACAGTATCGCCTTAAGTCCGCTGAAGCTGCGGAAGTCGACTAGTCCTCCATCTGACTGCATGAATTCGAACCGGCAATCGTGTGCACTATCCAAGCCACCATCGAAATTTGAATCGATGGAATCGATGTAGGTCTTGATAACAGGCGTCAAGTATGCGTCCGCAGAAGCGGACATGCCTCGAGGCACCACCTTGATCATCGGCTGGAGGCTGGAGGATAGAGCAACGGAAAATCCCATCGATACGGCCAACTTGCCAACCTCAAGCTCGTGTTCTGGGTATGCATATGAATGTAACAGAGCTACCGCGACCGACCTATAGCCATCCTCCCATAGCTGCGTGAGACGTCTCGACACTTCTTGAATGTCGAGTTCCCTCAGAACCCGAAACTTCTCTCCCGTTGTACCTTCAACCAGCCTGCATTCCGGATACAGACAATCCTGCGATGCGGCCGGACAAGGTATAATCCTTTCGTCTAGCTCAATGACGTTCTCGTAAAGCACGCCGATCTTGGCAGCGGATAAGTCAAAGATCTTTGGTCTCGATTGGTTGCCAATCTTCAGCAAATCCCGGAAGCCTTTGGTAGTGATCAGGCAGAGCGAGATCCTTTCCTTTCGAGCAGAGCGTTCGTGGCCACCGTTGTCCCCATGCGGAGCCTTCCCACACGACCCAGATCAAGCAGTCTGCTCCTAGGCAAGGTCTCTCCTGTGACGAATTCAAGAACTCTGCGAACACCTTCCGTTGGTGCATCTTGGTAATTTGCTGGATCAACCGATAGCAATTTCAGTATAATGTCAGGTTTTCCCGGTACAGAGGCATGAATGTCTGTGAATGTGCCCCCTCTATCAATGCTAATATTGATTTTCGGCGTTGTAGACATGGCAGACGAAGACCGAGGATTTGCAGGTATGGTCCAGTGGATTTGGTAAGCATGTACTGAACACCAGCTCCGTATGCAGTGGCTGAGATGCGCATACGATATCAGCAGGTGTCTTAGAATCGCGTTTCCTGGTCGAGAGCCGACTGCAGCATGAGGATACTTGTTTCTCTGCTTGTCTCGCCTCGACTCGCCTTGACTTGGACCTGTCGTCGGGAGTCGCAGAAGGCCTGATGGCATCGGCTTCATGAAGCGCGTCGCTCTCACAGATATACTGCCTTCCATACATGTTCGCGGCGGCCATCTTGCCGGAGCCCTATGTGTGTTCGTAAGCAGATGACACCGGCTCGTCTCTCCCTGGAAGCGTACAAGTCACAGATTTCAGGTCACCGTGACCGATTGACGTTCAAGTTTACCTAGGCACTGGCGAGGTGACCAACGCGAGGTCGTGGTCGGTAGTGGAGTCCCGGTAGGATTCTCCACAGTGGAGTACTGATCGGGAGGGCGAGCCTAGCGCGACAAGACCCATGTCAGCCGGTCTCGCTGGATGTGACCCCCGATCTTGAGATCTGTGTTCACGTGGGCAGAGAAGGACAGCACGACTACATGTATGTCGGCATCAGGGACCTGAACATTGCTCGTGTACGTTGCTCACCCTCCGGACGCCCGCGGAGCCTCAGAAGGCCTAGGAAAATATGGCATCAATAGCAACGTACCATGTGGAAGACCCGATGGCACCGCTCGCAATGAAAGAGCTGTCAGCGCCGCAGCACGGTAGTCCAGCGACCGGTGAAGCGATACGCCTCGCAGCAAGATCAGGGGCGTATACAACGCCGACGTCGGGGATCGCAGCCACCTATGTCCAGGCCAATCTAATAGTGTTGCCGAACCGATATGCGTCGGATTTTCGCTTGTTGTGCAAGAGGAATCCAGTTCCCTGTCCACTACTGGCGGAATCACGGACAGTGGGGAGTTGGGAGCAGCTGACGTCCAACATTCCGGGTGTCGGTGGCGAGCGACTAGCTAATGACCTTGATCTTCGCAGAGACATCCCTCGGTACATGGTCTACCAGGACGGCACGCAGGTGAGATCACATTGCGCGGATGTATGCAAGGACTGGTCTGAGGATCACTCGGCGTTCCTTATCGGTTGCTCCTTCAGCTTTGAAGCCGCTCTTGCAGATGCAGGACTGGTACCAGCTCACATGGCATATAATCGCAATGTTCCAATGTACGCGACCACGATACCGCTTTGCTCGGCTGGCGTGTTCAAACAGTCAACCTATGTGGTATCAATGCGTTTCTATCGACGCAAGGATGTCGAGCGCGTGCGGGACATAACGCGACCTTACGTTGCTACGCATGGCGAGCCGCTCGACTGGGACTGGTGTGCCTTAGAGCGACTCGGCATACAAGATCTCGACAAACCGGAATATGGAGATTCCCCAGTCGGATCGGATGGATTGCCTGTTAGACGGTCGGCGCAAAGTTTTTCGAATGATGGAGATGATCTAGTGCCTGTCTTCTGGGGCTGTGGTGTCACGCCTCAACAGGCTGTGATGCAAAGTGGTCTAAAAGGCACAGTCATTGGTCATGCTCCTGGCCATATGCTCGTTCTCGATCTAAGAGATTGGGACATCTTAGCTTCCTGATCACAAATGAAAAGGCCGTAGTGCCAGCGACCTAGTGCACCGAGGACAGTGGCAAGCTGTGGGAGCAACAGCCGGGCATTTTCTCCAGCTTGCGGCATGAGGATTTCTACAGCGTCCTTCCCGGCCAGGACTTCTCAAAACATCCCTCCCAGGATTTTGACGCTCAAAGACGCTCACCTCAAGCTATCGACTTGATCAGCGAAAGCACGCAAGGCCTTCAGCGCCCTCCCGGGCCTGTAATTTCATAATGAGTAGCATACGCGCATGGTGATACAGAACTCCCAGTACTTGTGTCTATAGTCCGAGTGGTTCCTGGCCGCGGATAGATGCCCAGAGCATTGCCCATCTTCAGGAGGGGTTTGAGGATGGAGACTTGTGCTTGAGGGAGGAGCGCTAGCAATTGCCTCAAGTACCATGTACAGGGCTTGGACAAAAGTTAAATGTCATTGACTGCGAGTGCTTGACTATCCTGGAAAGTCACCATGGTGATGTGCTTCTCCCCGCAACGCAGTCTCCATCCACCCTGTTGCCATGTCTATGTCTATGTTTCCCGACAGCTCCTCCCAAAATGTTGGGTCGTCATCAAGATTCAAGTCCAACGAGACATCTTGGAAAGGTTGGAAGTTTCGTTCTGCATGCAGTTGACTTTGGCCCGCAGAGCTGTCTAAATGTGTGCTTGTACCGAAGGACTGATTTGGCATAGCTGGAGCTGTTGTATCATTCACACTTGCGTACGGCTGACGTCCTATTGTGGCCAAAACCTCGAGAAGCAGGGAAAGACGGGCTTGTATGTACTCATTGCCCTTTTGAGCCATACCTCGAAGAATGCTGAGTGACGTTTCCAGCGCACTTGCGTCTCTATCATTGTATGGGAAAGCGACGTTCACCATCACGAGTGTTAGCGACGCAGAGAAAGCATGCTCTCCGTCCATGAAGCCGTACGTAGCTAGACCATGTCAGCTTCATATCTCGATACAGCCTGCCAGACTCACCCCATAGGCTCTGCCTTGCAGCAGCATCCATGATCATGGTGCTTGCACATGCGGCTGTTATTGAGTACTCAAGGACAGAGACAACATTGGCGCCGAGCCCGTCTCTCCAATCCATGGACGCAATACCCGACGCCATTTGACTGAGCCTCTGTTGACACACGTGTAGCAAGAGTGGCCTGGCAGTCATATTCAAACACTGGAAGTAGTGAAGGAAGGTCGAGATACCTTCTCGCGATAGAGGTCTGTCCAACGCAGAGAAGTCAAGCCTTAGTTCTGCTGGCACGTCCTTGAGCCATATTGCCAGATCATTCATGATCAGCTGAACAGATGAAAGCAGACTCGTTCCAGATTTGTGCTTTTTGCGGTACACGTAGGCGCCGATGTTTCCCAGTATCCTGGAAAGCTGCGTGTAGTGAGCCAGTACTCGCGGCGGCGAGAGATCCGGGTCGATACCTGGCAGTGGACTTGGCATGGCTAGATCAATGTCCTCGTCATGAATCGAGATTGGATTCCCAGACTTGACAGAAATAATCCTGTCCATACTGTACACAGACCAGAAAAGCCTTCTTCGATGCTCCCGTTCCACTAAGCTCATTCCAGGGTCATCCACTTCCCTGTGTAGGCCCAGCGATATCGCCATTCGCAAGGCCAAGCCGACGTAGAGAAAGGCGGCGTCTTTACGATTTAAGTTCTGCATGTACGGTGCAATGAGCCCAAGCACTTCAACAAACATGATTGAGCCCTCTTGATGTATATCAGGAAGCCGCCAGAGTGCATGTTTGAAGAAGGTAAATCCTGGCGGGCCGTCGTTGCCCGACCATTGATTGACTGAATACATCTGTCCGTACGCAAGGATGAGCAAGATCTGACAGTAGATCAAGCACTCTTCTCTGTTCTGGGGATCCGGCGGTCGCTTGTATATCTGCGATAGCCGTTGCTCGAAAACGTGTGGCTGCAGGAATGAAAAGATCGTACCAATGTAGACGTATTGAGCTGCAAAGAGCCTCTTAGCAAATTCGTATGGCGGAAGTTGTGGCAGTGTAAGTACTGGAGGACGACTCAAAGAGGAGGGATCTTTGTACATAGGATCAGAGTCCCATGCAAGATTATCATCTGTGACAGATCCAAACTTCTGGGCCAGAGTCAGTGAGGCCGCAGTTCCAACATAATGTCGTTCACCAGAACGCGTCAGCATCAAGCCCTCCATTCCCTTATACCACCAGTCATCATCGCGAATGTCCTGACTCGACGTTTCCTCGACCGAAGCAGGAGGTTGCTCGCTACTATACCTCGATGCTGTTGCTTCATGAGCTAATCAGTACTTTCCAAGAGAATTGAGGCGTCAAACGACCTACATAACTCTGCAGCACCAGCTCGCGCCTGTAGTTCAAGCAGATAGCTACCCTACTCAGCCCACGGGAATACATGAGTAGTATCGCGCTTGTCTTACCTCTCCGGCACCTGTATCCTTCGCTCGCTTTCAGTGTACACACATTTGGCCTGAGCTTCCTGACATGTTCTGCAGGGATGGGGAGGTGTTCCAGAACATTTCGTTTTCCGACTATCTTCCTGTCAATATGTGCTGCTGATCACCTCTTCGGGGCCGACCTACCCACGGCATCGGTTGCAAGCAAGTGAGGACCGCTTCAGTGAGCTGCTGTCGGAGGGGCGTTGGATGCTAGCATTAGGACTAGATACTGGCTCCATCTCCCAGGCTGTGGCGCGTTCATCTCAATCTGTCGTTTGAAAGACATGCAGAGTCACTCTTGCGCTTTCGTCAAAGCGTCCACGCTGCACTGCACTGACCTTGACTACTGACTTCTGTGCTTCTTACCCCTTTTCAGAGTACAGCGCAATGACAAGGCACGAGTTTGCGATGCCCTGTCGCGTCCGACCGGGTCGAGGTGGCCGAGCGGCGTTCCTGCCGAGCGACCAGAAAGCACGCAACTAGTGTGCGGCCTTGGTATATCTTGCGGCTCGTAAGATAGAGCGCGAAGCGGCCTTCGACTCCAAGGATCGAGGAACAGAGATCAATGCAGGCCGGGGATGATCTTCCGATTCAAATTGATGTCCCCGGGCTTTCGGCCAGAAACCAAGGACTACTATAGGGCACTGGCCAAGATAGGAGATAAGAGATAGCTCCTCCGACGGCACGTTACAGTGGAGCACTTGTCTACCCAACTGGAGTTGTGCTTCCCGTGCTGATCAGCGTTGCTGTCGGCGCCACTGAGCCTAGGGCTCGGTTCTCACCAGATCACCCTGGTGGTGTTCGGAATGAGAGGGACAACTGTGGAAGGGCAAATGCACATATGAGAAGCCCGACAACACAGTCAAAATGACTCGTTCACATTTTCATTCTCGAGTTCCTATTTCGGGTCACCTTGAGCTGCACCACACCATACCCAGCTGGAACAACGATGGCACAACCTTCTGTGAACGAGAAGCGTACTGACCCTGGCAATGAGGAAGCTATGATCACCAAAGAGATCACCGGAGATGGCATGACTGAGCTATACATTGATCCTGTGAAGGAGAAGATTCTGCTTGCGAAGCTGGACCTGTTCTTTACGCCCGTCATTATGCTGGTCTATCTGTCATGCTTCCTCGACAGGACAAACATTGTACGTCGCAACGCACTCAGGTCGATGCTTGTACAGGCACGGCTAATCTCCAAGTTGACAGGGAAATGTCAAGGTCGCCGGCATGCCAGAGGACATAGGCGCCTCCGCCCAGCAATTCTCGACCGCGGTGTCTATCTTCTACGCAACTTACGTCACTTTTGAAACGCCTTTCGCGATTCTGCTGAAGAAATTGACACCTCGTGTTCTCTTGACAAGTCTTTGCATAGTCTGGTCACTGACCACAATCTTCTCTGGATTCATCCACAACGTCGCAGGACTGTATGCAAGTCGGTTGGTCCTGGGAGCATGTGAGGCCGGGCTCTTCCCGTCTCTGACACTCTACCTCACCATGGTCTACCGGAGAGAAGAGCAAGCCAAACGCGTGGCCTATCTTTTCAGCTGCACCGCGTTGTCAGGGGCCTTTGGCGGGTACGTTTTCTGATCATGAACCAGGCGAGATATCACTCACCGGCTCTGGTTCATTCCCGATACATGTCCGTTCTAACAGCTCCAACAGCCTGCTGGCTTACGCGCTATTGATGATGGATGGTGTTGCTGGTTACGCCGGTTGGCGGTAAGCTTAACAATGTCCACCACTAGAAGTCTGACTGAGAGTGACGTTAGATGGGTCTACATCATCGAAGGGGTATTCTCGACGGTGATCGCTGTAGCGGTCTGGTTCGGCTTGCCCACCAATCCAGCCGAGGCATGGTTCCTTACACCGGAGCAGAAAGCAATAATGGTGATCCGCCAGAAGCAAACTGCCGAATATCTGGGTGGCGACGAATCCAAACGCTATGAGTTCTGGGTGGCTCTAAAAGATCCAAAACTTTACCTGAGCGCAGCCATCCAGTGGTGTCAGGACATTCTCCTCTATGGCTTCAGCACATTCCTGCCCGCTATTCTTAAGGCTGCCGGTCACAATAGTCTGCAGAGCAACTACCTGACCGTGCCCGTCTACATCTTCGGAGCAATCGCCTTCATCATAGCTGCGGTATTTTCAGACCGACTGAGATTGAGATCTCCTGTGAGTACATCAGCTGCTCAGGCGCACCAGCGAGAAAGCTAATCAGTAGACAAAAGTTCATCCTTTTCGCCAATATTTTCGGCATTGCAGGCTACATTATCCTCCTCACGGTCTCGTCCAACGGCGTCAAGTACTTCGCAACATTCCTCTGCGCCGTCGCCGTGTACAACGGCCCAGGCCTCAATGTTACCTGGATCAACGTCAACGTCGCTCCCCACTATCGCCGTGCAACGACTATAGGAGTCCAGCAGACGATTGCCAATACTGCTGGTATCGTCGCGTGAGTGCTATCCATCCCTGTTATCCCAAGAAAAAGCAGGGCTGACACTTTCATTGGCGACAGTGGTCAGATCTACCGCACCTCGCCGTACAGGCTAGGCCACAGCTTTTCGCTTGGCGCGCTTGCTCTCAGCCAGGTGCTCATCGTGATTAAGATTCTGTATGTACGAAATTGGAATCTCAGGAAGGAAAAGATTGCGAGTGGGCAGACGGAGGATAATAGAAAGGTCAAGACGGGTGACCGCGCACTGGACTTCAAATATCACCTGTAGGCTATCTGGCTGATCATGAAGGCCTGGACGTGACAGCCGCTGTCGAAAGCCGACATTCGTACTTCCTCGAGGCAAGGTGGGCTTGGTGTGTTCAGAGAACGACAACAATGGCGACTTGGGCTTGAGGGGAATTGGTCTGGCGGTTTGCCTAGGCCCCCTCTGCACCGGAATTTCCGAAGGCATCACCGAGAAGCCAAGACAAGACCCATGGAAAAAGCTCGGCTTTCGCGTTCGCAAATTGAACACGCTCATTGTTCATAGCACCTAGGTAGGTAGTAAGCTCGTGTAGTCATCTTGCCACAATTAGACCACGTCGCCACGAGCAGCACGCCCTCACGGTTCCATGGCCACCAGTCTAGTCTCAGTCGGAATCACTGGGACGTCCCTGTGCCACGTCGCGTGGATGACTGCTTACTTGCACCCGTTTATTCTCGCAACACGCGAGCTTGCATTGCTGCCGACACTTGGCTGAAGGCGGTCTGCTGAAAAATGCGCAAGGCAAGTAAGTACCTGATGGGGCCGTTCAGAGAAGTATTTATGTTCAATGTGAGCCTCATTTGCAACTCGTGCTTGCGGTGTTGCCCGCGGATCAGATTTCCGCAGTCAAATGCCGGGGTAAGTTGCCCCTCAACGTCGACTTGCTGGTGCATCTTCCGGCCTGAAACTATACATAAGCACTTGGACTTCTCTCATTCCTTGGTTGAAGCCTCGGCGTTCGTAGCATAGAATCAACCACCAGGAATTGACTCGCGATCCCAACACAGCCATGTTCGAACAATCAGCAACGGTACCTCTGTGGGTTAATGGGGAGGAGAAGAGCTCTTCGTCCACCTTTGAGGTTATCTCGCCCATCGACCAGAAAAAGCTTTACTCATGTTCCGGTGCTGGGGAAGAGGAAGTCGAAGCCACGATCAGTGCTGCCGAACAGGCACTAGAGTCATGGTCGCAGACTAAGCCTGAGGAGCGGCGTGACATCCTCCTAAAGGCCTCCGATATTCTGGCAAAGCGAAAGGACGAAATCGCGGAATACTCGAACAAGGAGACTGGGGCCCAGCCTCAATGTTTGCTTTCGAGGTTGGCCTTGCCATCGCAATGTTGAGGGATGTCGCTGGCAAGATCTCTGCTGCTTCAACCGGACTCCTGCCTGTCGTCTCCCAGCCGGGTCAGAGCGCGATGCTGGTGAAAGAGCCTTACGGCGTGGTTCTTGGAATTGCTCCTTGGAACGCCCCTTGTATCCTCGGAATGCGAGCTTTCGTCCAGCCGCTCGCCATGGGAAATACGGTCATCATTAAAGGTCCCGAAGCAGCTCCAGGCGTTTACTGGGCATTGTCGTCGGTCATGCACGAAGCCGGTCTTCCCAAAGGAGTTCTAAACACCATCTACCATCGTCCAGCTGACGCATCGAAGATCACTACTGCTCTCATCGCGCATCCAGCTGTCAAGAAGATCAATTTTACAGGTTCTACCAATGTTGGCGCCATCATTGCTTCTCTTGCTGGGAAGTATTTGAAACCCACAGTTATGGAACTCGGCGGTAAAGCGCCGAGTATTGTCTGCGAAGACGCAGACGTGCAGACTGCAGCGCTACAGGTATCTCTAGGGTCTTTCCTGCACGCCGGGCAGATTTGTATGGCCACCGAGCGGATCCTGGTTCACAAGAACATTGTCGATAAGTTCCGACCTGCTCTGAAGGCTACAATGGACAAGCTTCAGCCCGAACTAGGCGTGCCGCAACTTGTGACTGCTGCTCCCGTCGAGAAAAACAAGAAGTTGATTTCAGATGCTGTTTCGAAAGGAGCAGGAGTGCTCTATGGCGATGCAAAAGCGAATGAGGAGTCAAAGACAAAGATGCGACCAGTCATCGTCGAGAATGTGACGGAGAAGATGGACATCTATCATACTGAATCATTTGGACCAACCGTGTCCTTATTTGTGGTTGAGTCGGACGAGGAGGCTATCAAGATCGCGAATGATACAGACTACGGGCTTAGCTCTGCTGTCTTCACAGGAGACCTTCGACGTGGCCTCAAGATTGCGAAGCAGATCGAGACTGGGGCAGTCCATATCAACAGCATGACTGTACACGATGAGGCCAATCTGCCTCATGGCGGAGTGAAGAAATCAGGATTCGGTCGTTTCAATTCAGCGGCTGGGTTGGAGGAATGGACTCGCTCTAAGGTGATTACATGGAATGACTAAGTCGATTGATTGGTCTGATCAAAGTGCGCAACGTGATCAATGAAGATACTTAGGTAGATGCTAATAGCAGTCAACAATTTCGCGGATTGATCGTCATTTCATTCGTGGTCTTTACTGGTCTCCGTAAAAATCCATGGTCTTGGCGTGCGCCCGTGCCAAGGCCGAGCGAAAATCGCACCCTCCAATTTGAACCGCCTGCGACATCTTAACAGCGAACTTCGACAGTCGTTTCTACTACCAGTCAAACACGAAGAGACCGCCCACCATGTGTACGTCTACGGCCCCATCATCTGAGCACATACTCTGCGAACGAGCGTCCGATATGCGAACGACGTCGCCAGAGCATGAAACGATGAATGTGCGAACAATTGACTAATGATTTTCTAGCTCTCGTCAGTGGTGAGAAGTCGAACTTCCAGTTCATTCTGCGTCTCCTCAACACGAACGTCGATGGCAAGGAGAAGATCATGTACGCTCTGACCCGCATCAAGGGTGTCGGACGTCGTTATTCCAACTTGGTCTGCAAGAAGGCCGATGTCGATCTCAGCAAGCGGTATGTCTAGTGAAGAGTCCAGAGCGGCAGGGAAATCGGAGCAAAGAGAACGATGGAACACAAATACTGACATGGCTGTCATAGTGCCGGCGAAATCACATCCGAAGAACTCGAGCGCATCGTTACAATCATCCAAAACCCTACCCAATACAAGATTCCATCATGGTTCTTGAACAGACAACGAGATATTGTTGACGGCAAGGACTCTCAGGTACTGGCCAACGGCATGGAGAGCAAGCTGCGTGAGGATTTGGAGCGTCTCAAGAAGATCCGGGCTCACCGTGGTCTGCGTCATTACTGGGGTCTCAGAGTTCGTGGTCAACACTCGAAGACTACCGGCCGGAGAGGACGAACCGTTGGTGTCAGCAAGAAGAAGGGTTAGTGGTGTTGCAAGTTCTTCTTGCGGTTGGTCATATCTCGGATGGGTGAGAAGGAGCATATGAGGAACAATTCGATGTTCGAATCACATCTGACCCGCGTCATTATGGCATCACTGAAGCCGCCGGCCACTGTCTGCTGGCGTAGGAAATTCCGGTCTTTGAATGGCTGCGGCGTGTCTTCGAGACGAAGGCACAATTTCAGCTCCAGATAGAACAGATCAGACCAACAATCAGCAAGGCATTTTACGCGAAACCAATGTTAAGAGAAATTACCGATGGCCGTGCTCTCACTCTGTACCATTGCGAGGCGCCGGCAAGGCAGCCAATTTGAACTATTGATCTGGGTCCTCCGTTGCGAAGATGGGAAGGAGATCATGCTGACGTCCGTCTCGTGACACCTGTCTGTACTTGATGACCTTGCCTGGACCGCATCCTCTTTTGATCATTGCCCCGAGACTTGACAGGCTTACCGTACTATATGAGGGCACGCCACTCCCGTTTGGATCTTATGACATCTTGCAAGCCTGCCGATGTGCTCTAGCAATACACCACTCGAATTCCCACCAGTTGGAACAGAGATATGGCGCGAACTTATGCGACTTCGGTGAAGCAACACAAGCCTGCAGTGCCAACCACCAGACCGCCCTTCCTCGTTGCACCACTTGATGATCTCAGTGGAGGGGTTGGAGCAGGAACAGCAACAACACATGCATGCTTGAAAAACAGCCCAGGCATCATAGCACAAAGGCGCTTTCTCTTGCTTGCAAGCCATTCTGTGCTTGAACAGGCACATAAGACAGAGTGACGAGCTATACATGAGCAAAGTCCTCAGGACTTCCCTGCTGTGTCTCCCTTCATGAGTTGGCATTTGACCTACCCTACCTCTGAAAAGCAAACGACAGCAACGATGAAGAAGTCGTTCATCAATACCATACCGCTGCTGCTTAGTCCAGTCTGCCTAGCAGTCCTTGTCTTCGCACCTGTCTCCAGAGCATTTTCCGGCGACTTCCTGGTCACCAACATCTTCGTCGACGCGACCACCTCCCAGGATGGGGACGGGCCTCTGAACGGCTCCAATTACATCTACTGTAAGCACCTCCATGATGTTCATGGCCACAACGAGAACGTTCGCTGACATATTTTCCCACGTTCCAGTCGACTTCAACGACCAGGACACACCACAGCTCCCTACCGTCACCTGCCTGATCTACTGGCCGTCGTCTCAAAACCCTGCAATAGACAACATCGCCCTATGTGCAAATGATTCGGTCAGGGTCGCCATCTCTGCTAACACGCCCTCCTCCACCTCCTTATCAGCCTTCAGCCCGGAGAATTTTGGGATTGATCTGCAACATACCTACCTTGACAACTCAGTCGGCCAGGCACCATACAATGTGCTCACCAAATTTGGGGGGCTGAACTTGAGCTGGCCTGGGACTGAAGGTTATGACTGTGAGAACAATGACGGCGAAGGTGGGCTGTGTTGGTCCAGGACTGGGACGGCATATCTCGCTGTTGTCACGAGAGCCATTTCATAGATCTGTTGCTGCAGTACAGAGAGTGGGGTTTTGGTATGGGATGCTTGAATACAGCCGGGGAATAGAAGAGGATGGGATACTTAGGTTCGATCACTGCTGCCTACTAATAACGAATACCACGCTCGAAGCTCTCGATGAATCGACGGCACCATGAACGCATATAGTACTACGCTGAGCACTGGCATGTGCTGAATGCCGTCGTCGTCGCATCCATGGATGTCGATGATGGGTCTCGTGCGGAGTTTGAAGGAGCGTGCCTGCTCGGGGCCAAGCCTCAAACCCCACGGCAAGCGCCACCTCGTTGTCCAGGCACCAACATTTATCGTGGCTGGTAGTTGGTCATGCTGGCAAGTCGTAGGCATCATCACTCGTATCTTTCTATCTTCTTGTTCCTTTAACTGGAAGACTGTCATACAGTATCCATTCTTACACTGCCTTCACTTCTGAGCAATCTTTACGGTAGAGGGATCAGAAGGTGTTTTATCCGAAAGCCCCAACATCTCAAGAGTCCGCGACAGTCGTTAGACGTCATCGGGGCTTTTCTCGGCTCCGGCTAGTCAGGTACAGATAGCAACCGTTTCGCTTCTGCGACGGCGCGATTCACTCTATCTTCCTTCAGTCTCCTACCCATCGACTTGATCATTCGAGATGAAGGCCGTCAACCCCGTACTCTTCGCGAGCGCAGCGCTGGCAGCTATACCCGCACAGCAACCGCTTTCATTGCCCAAGAGCTTCCCAGCCGAAGCGAAGGACCTCTTTTCCAATCAACTCTCCCACCTCAAGGACGCCCTGCGCGGTCTCACTCATGAAGCCGCAGCCGTCTGGGACGAAGTCGCCGCCTTGTATCCCGAGGATATGAGCGCCGCCAGCTTCTTCTCGTCGCCCAAGAAGCACACTCGACGACCAGATTCGCACTGGGACCACATCGTGCGCGGACAGGATGTGCAAAACGTGTGGGTTGAGGGCGCCAACGGCGAGCAAGAGCGAGAGGTACACGGCAAGCTCGACACATACGATCTGAGGGTCAAGGCGGTCGACCCGAGTGCCCTGGAGGTTGACCCGGGCGTGAAGCAGTACTCCGGTTATCTCGATGATAACGATAACGACAAGCATTTGTTCTACTGGTTCTTCGAATCGAGAAACGACCCCAAGAATGATCCGGTTGTCCTGTGGTGAGTACTCTGCAGCTTCGGGAGGGCATTGGGCGCAATCGCTGACAAACCGTAGGCTCAACGGCGGACCTGGTTGCTCTTCCCTTACAGGCCTCTTCCTTGAGCTAGGCCCTGCTAGGATCAATGAGAACATCGAACTCGTCTTCAATCCATACTCGTGGAACAACAATGCGAGCGTGATCTTCCTCGACCAACCTGTCAACGTTGGATACTCCTACAGTGGCGGAAGTGTTTCGGACACTGTCGCAGCAGGCAAGGACATTTACGCCTTGCTCACGTTGTTCTTCAAGCAGTTCCCAGAATATGCTGAGCAGGACTTCCACATTGCTGGCGAGTCATATGCCGGTCACTACATCCCAGTCTTCGCTTCAGAGATCTTGTCTCACAAGAAGCGCAATATCAACCTCAAGTCGGTTCTCATCGGAAACGGCCTGACTGACGGTCTGACTCAGTACGAGTACTATCGGCCCATGGCTTGCGGAAAGGGCGGCTGGCCTGCTGTCCTGGACGAGCAATCGTGCCAGGCCATGGACAATGCTTTACCGCGCTGCCAGAATCTGATCCAGGGTTGTTACGATAGCGAGAGTGTCTGGTCTTGCGTCCCAGCGTCAATCTACTGCAACAATGCGCTCCTGGCACCGTACCAACGCACCGGCCAAAACGTATACGACGTCCGCGGCAAGTGCAAGGATAGCAGCAACCTCTGCTATCCCGAGCTCGGCTATATTAGCAAGTGGTTGAATAAGCCATCGGTCATGAAGGCGCTTGGAGCTGAAGTCGATGGCTACGACTCATGCAACTTCGACATCAATCGAAACTTCCTGTTTGCAGGCGATTGGATGAAGCCATACCATCGCTTAGTGCCGGGTCTGATTGAGGAGTTGCCAGTCCTCATCTACGCTGGAGACGCTGACTTCATTTGCAATTGGCTCGGTAATGAGGGTTGGACCAACGCTCTGGAATACCCTGAACACGAGAAGTTCAAGGCTGCGAAGACAAACGACTTGCACATCGATGGCAGCAAGGATCAGCGCAAGATCGGTTCGGTAAAGAGTCATGGCAACTTCACGTTCATGCGTATTCACGCTGCTGGACACATGGTTCCGCTAGACCAGCCAGAGGCGAGTCTGGAGTTCTACAACCGCTGGCTTGCGAAGGAGTGGTTTTGAGTGAGCAGCTAGGGCCTGGGTTCCTGTATGGGCACCGGGGTATAGACTGACTATGGCAGACGACCATGTGCATGCTCTGGGCTTTTCCATTCCTTACTTCCGGCGAGGTTGCCTTTGTTGAACAGGTTGTCAGGTGGACTCGCGGGCGCAGAAACGCTGTGCTACTGTGGTATCAATTAGTAAATTCAGGCAATCGCTCGATCCCCGAAACCACGTCTGCTATTACTCGTGCTGTAACCGCTCACTCTGGGAAGCGTGTGTGTGCCCCACGAAAGATGTACAGTCACTGCACGCTCTAGTATGCATATACCGTGGGCACAACCCATCAACTACGGGCCGGGCCTTTCTAAAAGTCCAAAGATCTTAGCGACAAAAGTCATCGATGTCTTCCGTCCGAATTCCGAATACCTCGTCGAGGATGCCCAGCTTGATGACCTGCAGAGTCCCTGGGATCGCCCGGGCGCCTATTGATAGAAAGAATGCTGCATCGCTAATGATTGGCAGATGGCGGGTGGAGGTCTTTTTTCTATCACACCAATCCAGAGGCCTTTAGCAACGTCTGTTCTCCACTTCCCATATTCTACGCGCCCAATGCTCAACCATCTTCGTCCTTTCCCCGACCACTTGACCTCTCACGAAAGAGCACCTTTTCGCAGCGAGCTGTCAATGGCTGGAAAGCTCATCATGCAAGCTTGCACAACACGCCTACGGCTGCATCTGCAATGCGGACGGTCGCCACCTGGTCGACCCTCCCACCCTCAATCCTGTGTGGCCATCCTCTGTTCGTGATCCACCCGTCGCCTTCTCACAGAGACTAAATATGGCTTTGCCTGCCTCATCTGAACGTTCTGCGACCTTCAAGCAAGCAAGTCTTGTTAATTTTACCCTTTGCATAGGTTTGGAAGAGCTATCTTACGTTGTCGCTTGTACCGTCTAATCTTACCGCTGTACACTGAGTGCCTGGAGCATTCAACAATTAATTCATCAGAATCAACTCAATCATCGACGAGAATAGCAGCACTGGTTTGCTGCGTCATCATCGCGCTTTGCTCAAGGCGACCGCATTATCGACCGCCTCCTCAACGCACCTGAGCCGGCCTCTTGTGCTGCTATTCATACGACGATACTGGTTCTGATCGCCGTCACTGCCCTTCAGTGTACAGCAAGGCAGACACCGCTCGACAGGTTCGACGGGTCGACGACTTCTTCAATTTACTCTTGGGCAGATTCCATTGTCGCTGGTCGACAGTGTCCATTGCTCTCATAGCTAATTTCGCCTTGCAACCAAACCGACTTCGCTCAACGCTTCAGCGTCGCCAACCTCGTGGTCTATTTTTCTTTCACGGCTTGAGGACCACTTGGCCTTTCTATTCTTTGTCTAATACTTAATTTATCCCATTTCTCGGATCGACCCTTGACGCATCCGTGGAAGACACTGCTCCTGGCGAGCACTGAATCGGCATATCAACCCATCCCCTAGCTCGACCTCGCTCTAGGCACTGCAGGCTTTGCCGCACCTCTACAGCTGCACTAACGCAGTGCCGTCATCTAATCCACACACGCGCGTCTGTCAACCAGTAAGCGCAGCCGCGACCTGCACCTCCCAGTGCCACCGAGCTATCTAAGGGCTCTCGCTTCAGTGATCTCCCTCCCAGATCTTGTCGTTCCTCTCTGGACAGGCACTATTCTGGTCCACTGCTCTTCCGACAACTCGTCTCCAGCGTTCCATCCGGATCTACACCATTTGCTACACGTACAGCTGCCGGCCAGCCGTGCATGATTCCGTGCCTTGCTTAGCACCACCGACTTGCCTGGGCTTTCTATACAGGCTATCAATCTAATCCAAGGCTCTCAGCAACCTTGTGCGTATCCTGAAAATCCAAGGGAAACGATCCATCTTTGGACATAATTCTAGTTTTGGACATCTTGCATATCTCGTACTACCACGACTAAATCTGCATCTAATTTAATTTTACGAAGCATTCTGTTTACGATCTACGACAGTCTCAACGACAACAGCATTTTCATTTATCACGATCCTGGTTTCGCGATTACCTGGAATCATTCCACCATTTCAGCAATTTCGAAGCCCACAGTCAAGTTGCTCTTTGCCCGGTGATTGAACAAAATGTCTACACCGACTGTTCAGCTTACATTCACCCTACGCACGTCGCCTAACGTGCGAACGGTACACTTGCTCGGTTCCTGGGACAAATACCAGAAACAGCTACCCCTTTCGGCCATCAAAGATCCTTCAGCCAAGCCCGGATCTTGGAAAGGCACCTTCCGCTTCCAAGGCGCACATGCTTTACAGCTAGGATCAAGGTACTGGTACTACTACATTGTAGATGGTCACCACGTATCACATGATCCTGCTAAGGAGTATATCACCGAGAAGACCACTGGGCGCAAGCTCAACATTCTCGATGTACCTGGCGGAAAGTCTGGCAGCGACAGCAAACAACGTCCGAGCGTTCAAACACAAAATCTGAGCGGTAGCAACCGCCACTCACGCGACATACCTCAGGGCCGAGGCATAAGCCCGAGTAAGATCGCACATCCGAAGCCTTCCAAACCATACGAATCTCGGCATCTACGCGAGGCAGACTATGACAGGTCGCCCGTAGATGATCTGGAAGACCGCTTTGCTGCGACTCGACTCTCTGACCGAGACCGTCACGGCAAATACTCATCGAGCCCTTCGGATTTGTCGGATGACAGCTCCTCGAGCGGTCCGATGTTCTCGAGTTCAAGTCCAAGCAGCATGAGTAGCTCGAGTGATCGATCATGTCGATGTGAGAGATATGGCGTTACAAGAGCAGGGCAAAGAGTGAAACTTGACTGTGGGGGAGCAAAATGTGGTTATGGGAGTGGGAACAGCTCAAGTGAGTGTTCGAGTGAGAGCAGTGACTCGGAGGACGAGAGAAGGTACAGAGCGCAGAAGGAGGCGGCGAGGAGGAAGGCGGACGCTGGGAGACATGACTCGGGGAGGCACGATTCTGGAAGGCATGATGATCATCGGAGATCAGCACATGTTGTTGATAGCGGCCGAGAGATGATCATGCCGTCGCATTCGAGGCGAATGGAGTTTCGATGCTCGCTGTTGGCTTTGGTCACAGCGTTGGACATTCTCTCGCGGCGATCATTACACCGTCATGCAGCAATGAGCTGCACACCAGTACGGATCCTGATCAGCTAGACAAGTCAGCAAGAGGGTTGAGGACGTGGTTGCGGTTGCCTCTGCATCTGATGCGAGCAACTGCTTCACCGGCATGGGGGATGTGAAAGGAGGAAGAAGTGGCAATGCACATCGTTCTTGCCATCAGACTGTCCCAAAAAGTCTGTTGCAGGTTGTCATTGCCGGCGAAGAAAAGGCAGGGGAGTCTATTGGCAAGAGCAAGCGCTCATGGACGCGCCTTCTGGGTTTTCTAGGGTTGGAGTAGCTAGAGCCACCAAGACATCCATGCCTGCGCGACAAACCTCTTTCTTCTCTCCATCTCTACTAAATGTGTCTAGCCCCAACCTGCCCAACAGCAGGAAGTCCGCTTCCCTTGACGCCTTCTCTGTTCACAAGTCACCTGGGTCAGGCACGTACTGAGATTGTTCCTCGCAGCGAATGCGCACTGACATCAGCCCCACCATCCTCGCCCCAGCGATGCAATGCATACGAGAGCAGGAAAATATCTCCAGCATCCACATGACCATTCCGCGTCCTTTCATCATCACGCTACACACGAGAGCCCATACGAGTTCCAGAAGCGGGGTCATGCCAGTGGCATGATGTCTTTACTGTGTTTTCACCGTATCTCCCATGTACAGGGGTGCCCACATCCACTCACCACCGTAGCTACAAAGTCGACCAGACTCGGCAGATGATCCATCCTGCCAATCCCGACTTATGACACGCCTCCCCGCGATCTCAACTGCCAGTGTATCCCCGCGCCCCAGACAACGCTAATCTGCGCTGAGTTAAGCACTATGGCCAAGCGACCAAATCGTGAACATACCCCGTATTTCAAATCGCGTTGGTGGTCGCTAACATCACTCATCACTCATCTCCGCTATATCACGTCCAATGACGGTCTGTCGTCCTTGCATGAGGACCGTGTTAGCGTCTACTGCCCATGTGTCCACTAGATTTCTCAAGTCACCACAATGGGGCTCGGCATGCGAGGCTGCTTGGATATCCTTCCTGCAGGACACGACAGCTGTGTTTGAGCTCATGGCTCTGGCCCCACAAGTCATAAAGGCACCGCTTGGAAGCCATGGAGCAGCTGATACGGAGCTGTTGGTGAAGGTGAGTGGTCTGGATACGCCATTAGTGCCTTCGGACGCAAAAGTCGTTCGGACGTGATAAGAAGGGAGAGCGCCCTTCCGATGCATTTTCTTTGCGCCTGCTCACCATTATTTGCGATACCTCTTATTGACCTCTCGCCGCTCGACGCCAGCATCCGACAGAAGAAGACAGAGGTCGTGCCCGATCACGAACGCAGTCATGGCTACCACCAATGGCAACCATCACACCTCTCGGACGACTACATCGAGCCGACGGGATCTAAGAACACACTCACCCCAACGGTGACGAATCTCACGATCACGCCGGAGATGTTCGAGAAGGTATGGGCTTCCAGATTTATTAGATCGAGCTTGTAAGAGCTTCATAGCGTCCGGACCACGACTAAGAACATCTCCTACAGCTCTACCTGACACCTAAAACTCCACGTGTTGGAGACCTCTCGAAGCGATTCGCCAACCCTACGCCGCTGGGCTTCATTGGGTATGTCTGCTCAGACATGGCTATTGCCTGATCATTGTCACGGCTGCCAAAGCTGACAAACATGCCAGATTCGTGATTTCGACGCTCAGCTTCTCGATGGTGCTAATGGGATGGGGTGGTGCGAGTGGCGCCTCTGCACTTGCGTGAGTCCTTACAGGTAGATCTGCCGTTCGATCATGTACTGACGAGGTGGATTAGGGGGATGTTCATGTTTGTCGGACCTCTGCTGCTCCTTTTGACCACAATTGCGGAATGGATAATGGGCAACTTTTTCTCGATGATGGTCTGCGGTCTATTCAGGTAAGCATCGACCGTCGCTCTGCACTTCGACTAAACACCACGCTGAACATGTTACATAGCGTCTTCTGGCTCTCATTCGGCTTCCTTCTCCTTCCAACACTGAACCTGGCGGGAGCTACTCTACTACCGGCTCGGCAGCAGAAGGAGCAGTGAGCAAGGAGTACAATGCTGTGATCGCGCTGTACCTAATCGTTTGGGGCTTTGTGCTACTGATGTTCTTCATCTTCACGCTGAAGACAAACATGGTCTTTGCCGGAATCTTCCTGTTCGTGACACTTGGTGCATGGATCCTTAGCGGTGCATACTGGAAGGTCTCGACGGGTGATTATGATCAGGCTGGAAAATTGCAGAAGGTGAGTTAAGATCATATGTCTCCGCGAAGAAACTGTTTGGCAGGCAAGCGATGCTGACACATACGGGAATAGACAGGAGGAGCTATGCTTTTCATCGTAGGTCTTCTGGGCTTCTATATCACGTTCGTCATCATGGCGGCGGAGATGAGACTCGCTATCAACCTGCCAGTTGGCGATCTGAGCCACTACTGGAAGAAGACGGACGTCGAGCTTGCTGCCGCCGCGAAGGAGGCGTGATTAGCAGCATCGACGGCCTGGAAGGCAACAGACTGTCGGCTGCCTACATCTTAATCAAACATCAGCAGACGGAGAAAGTCTATGGTCACGATGTGCGGAGCGAGCCGGGAAATGAGGGAAAGTGCATCTAGCATTTCGACAAAACAAAATCTCAAGCCTCCCAGGCTACTAATAATGAACCCCCAACCAATTCCAGTCCGCGAACATGCCCGCCGCCTTCTTCACCACCTTCTCCGCTGCTGCCGACGCAGCTGCGGATGCAACACTCCCAGCAGCCGCACCGCTCGTGCTAGCCCGTGTCGCATGCGGCACAACCCCACCCAACGGTGTCGTGCTCGTCGTCTTCGTGGCAACACTCGTGCTCGTCACCACGCTCGTGCTCACTACCGTTGCGGTAGTTTGCGCTGCCTCTTCCGCGCTATTCAGGTTCATGCCCCTGCTCAGCTCCGATAGCATTTCCCGTGGCTTCTTCACGGCGGTCCCCCACACAGTTTTCATGTAGTCCGTGGCAGATGCGACTGGCCCTGTGACCGCACTCTTGAAGGGTTCGCTGATGCGTGTTGCCTTTGGAAGGTTGGCCATGCCCTCACGATCGACCTTCGGAAACGTTTTGACCACCTTCCTGGCGCCGCGTTGGAGGCTGAGTGGGAGGGAGTCGGTCCATTCGAGGGATTTGATCAACTCGACGCTGTGAAAGAACCTGGCGGATACGTCGCCCGGCATGCTCGCGATGATGTCTTTGGCTGTCGCGAGCTGTTGTCGGATATCGGATACGCTAATGCCACGGAGCTGGGAGAGTTTCTCGATCGTCCAGTGGGGGACGTCCCAGCCTTTGTGCCAGCAGATGCAGATGACGATGGCGAGGAGGAGGGTGTAGTTCTCCAGACTTGTGCCGTGGGGAGCGATCAAGCGATTCCATGTCTTGAGGAACTTGTCGTGTGCTGCGAGGCCAAGGCGGCCGACGCTGCCGAAGGGTGATTGTGTGGCCCGATGGATGCGTGCTTGGGAGACGGCGAGGGCTAGGGAGACGCGTTCGGACTCAGGCAAGGGTTTGCCGTAGCGCCAGCCCAGGCGAGCGTCCACGTCGAGGATATTGCGCTGGCGTTGGCGGCGGGTGTAGTCGTACAAGGCACGGGCGTTATCGTCGGAGTGGCCTGGGGTGTAGACGAAACGACGCTTGTGGTTGGAAGACTTTGAGGAAGTTGTTGAAGTCAGCTCTGAGTCCGACTCGGAGCTAGAGCTGGAGTCGTCCATAAGCTCGTCTTCTCCGTTATCGCTGTCGTCGCCTGGAGGACTTGGTGGAGGCGAGCCACTGGCGCCTCGCTTGCCTTGCTGCTTAGTCGGCTTCGCAGGTTCGGTGTGCTTCAAGCGGTATTTTGCGATGAAGTCCTTCTCGCTTTCCTCGACGTAGTTATTCTCCAGGTATACGTCGTGCGTGGAGATGTGTTGGCACATACTGACGTAGCTCATGCGCATGGGTCCATTCTCTTCTTCGTTCCAGGGCCCGTGTTTGCTGTGGTCGTACGTGTACCTCACTTCATCTGGGACCAGAGGATAGATCTCTGTGCCATCGGGCAGTACACCAGGCAGCTCATCAGCAGAGACGCCATTCTTCGTCAGTTCCTCCTGCAGCTTGCCCAACTCTTCCATATCGGGACCGTGCGGAACGTACATCTCCACACGAGGGAAGCAAGTCATCCTGATGCGAGGCCGGTAAGGCTTGGTGTCGTTGTCGCCGTCTGTGTCAGCGACGCCATTCGGGAAGCTGAGAGCATCATCACGAATTTCCTTGCTGGCGGAAAACCCGTGGGCTTGTGTGCGGTAGACCATGTCCTTGTTGATGCAGTTCTGTGGGGCTTGCTGATCGCCGTACCACTTCTCGCCCTTCTGGATATGTTGAGCAAGGTTGAAGACTGTGCCGTTGCGGCCGGTCAGGATCAAGGACCAGCTGAGAGCACTGGCTTTGGTAAGGAGCGCCTCAAGTGCGTTTTGCAGATGTTGACGGGCGTCGTTCGCTTCCATGCTCTTCGATAACTGGAATTGACGGGTCGTGGGGTCGTATGAGAAGACTTCGTTGGGGAGTAAAGGCGTCAAGACATCGAGAAGTTGAGAAGCCAGACCTTCCACAGCGCTGGCACTGGCAGTCTTCCAGTCATGATGGTCGAGAATGTCGCGAAGTAATGAGGCGCGGTGTTTGACGCGAACGAAAGAATCGTACCTTAGATACTCGAAATCGATGTCGTCCATGGACTTGGCATCGTCTTCGGACAGACCAAAGGACGGGACCGAGAAGATATGCTGGCGAATGTATTCGCCGATCACACCATAGACCAGCGCAGATCGAGAGTGCGGCGTGGCGAAGAAGTGCTGCCACCCGTACTGGCTACCATCAGCAATGAACTGCGCAGTCATCATGAGGGGTCGATAGCGCTCAGCGAGTTCATGCAGTGGCCAGTCCTCTGGTGCTTCCAGCTCAAAGCTGAAGTTCTTCAGGGCGAACTCGTGAAGTTGCGCCTTCAACTCGGCGAACAGTGCGCCAACCTCGGCTGCTGCATGTATTGGCTGTGGCTCCTTGACAAGACCTATGTTCAATTGCTCTACAGCGTCGTAGGTGACATGCGTGCGCTTTCGGGGTTGATCGCTTCCTGGTGAAGAGGCTCTGCGACGTTTGTTTGTGGCTTTGGCCCATTTGGGTGAGTCGACAGCTTCGGTAAGTGAACTTCGTGGGGTTTGACCAGCATACCTGGTGGGTTGAGGGATGTTCACCACTTGCGGCTTTGTAGGGACTTCTGTTTCGGAGTCACCGATGACTCGTATTGTACGGTAGGAGCCAGTAGTTCCGCGTCGGGCCTTGGTTGGTTTGAAGTCCTTCAGAGTATGTACTTGCCGGACCGCTGTGCTGGCTTTGGTCACGACAGGCTCTGGCGACGTAGGCGATGTCGAGTTAGGCGATGTTGGGGACTGAGGCAGGTCTGCGAAAGTGTGAAAGTTCTTCCGCAGTCCTACTTTGACATTTGGTGGGCGTCCTGGCGTTCGCTTGGGCTTCGTGTAGTCATTCAGGTCGCGCGATACGCTGCCTTTGACAGAAACCCTCGGAGTCCATTGTACTGCCTTCTTGTTTGGGACCTTCGAGACAGAGGACCGGCGAATGGCTCCCATGTCGCTCCCTCGTTTGGCTGCCGCCGTAGCCTTGTCCTGGGCGGCCTTTTGCTGCGTGCGTGTCTTTGCCATGGCTTCTGTCGGTCCTACGAAGTGAACAGAAAGTGCAATGGGTTCATAATATCAGCAGAGAGAAGCACAAACGATGGACAAAAGTCAAAGGAAGATATGAAAGCGTTACACTACCATGACTTGTTCTGCTTGCTTCAGATGCTGTTTGCGGCGGGAAGAACGACAAAGCCTCCGCAAGCGGATGTCAAAACCAACGACGATACTTACAGGTTCGCCGTCGCTGCAGGAGCAGGGCATCGCTAAGCCGGGCTCCATTGTTCAGCAACATCTGGCGGATCATATTCACTGGTACAATACAGTCTCTTTTTGAGCCGTGCTGGTGGCAAGATCGGCTTCGAGGATGAGAGAAGTGATGAACATGGGCAGTTCACCCTGTCAGCACGGACCACGTTCCAGCCACAGCAAATGTTTGCGAGACGTCATGCTTCTGAGCACGACCGTGCGCACTTGGCGCGCAGTTCGAGGTGACGCAGCGAGCTCCGTGACATCCCATCCGACGAGGAGGACATCTAAAATGTTGCCCGGCTGTTTGTAGCTAGAATTTCGAGACTCATTGCTGGGCGGTAAAGATTCTCATCCTGGGGGAAAAGCCTTCCAAGACGAGCCTCACTCGAGTCATGCTACCAATAAAAAGGCAGGTAGGGCCCCGAAGTCTTAGGTGCTCAGATCAGTGATTTCCAGCATGCTCTTAGCCGCAGGGATCTGTACTGTGTTGGTCCATGCTGTAGCAGGACGTCTGTCTTCATGACATGCATAGCGAGGAAGAGAAGTTGCTCTGCGACTGTCCACGCCTCGAAAAGTACAAAATACTTGAGGAATTGTAAGGGTCGAAGCTCTTGGGCGGTTAGTGTAGTGCGCTGCGCGATCTCTTGAGCTTCGGCGTAGCTGAAGAAGACTTTGCCGTGGTTCGACTCTGGCCATTCTTCAGGAGCTGCAGCTTTGTGATCTTCGACACTTCAAGACGACAAAGATCAACGTGGTGCTTGACTGTGGCACAGACGCAGACAGAACATCAGTCCAGATTCATGCTTGTTATGCGCGAGGCTGCAGTCGCAACTAGTGCAACTGATCGACTGCGGTTGACTTCATGCAGCCGACCAACTACCGGCGTCCAAGCTTGCCTTATGCGGTATTCTCAGGGCCTTGCACTCCTCATGCTTTTGGCCTGCATTCGAGATCTAGAATTGGAGTGGCTGCAAGCGAAACAGCAGAGCCGAACCAACAAGGATCCCCCAGAATCGCTGGAACGTGCCGAAGCCGATGTTCTCCCATTCTGGTCCTCGAGACCAGTCAGGTCGGACGCGATTCTCGCCAGGGTGAAGCTCGGAAGGGCCGCCTGCGAACAACAACCGCAGTGCACAAGGCGAGATCCAGGATGATTGTGATCGTTGTCAGATCAGCTGTGTAGAAAGAATGGTAGTATCCTGCTAAGTAAAGCTCTGGGAGACAATTGTGTTCAGTCTCGAGATATTGACAATGTTCAGCAGTCTTCACGCCGGAGGGCGGCGATGACTCCCCGCATATCATGAGGAAAAGATACCCGTTGAGTCACTCAAACTTGAGTAGCCGCAAGAAGATCACAAGGTACCTAGGTAGCCGGCGGTACCTGCCGCCGAATCCTATCCGGCTGATGATTTGCATTCCGACGTTTGACGTGTAACTGGGTGACGTGACGATATGTGCGTAAAATGAGCTGGTTTCGAGATTAGCCGGTGAGGCCGTGAATGAGCGCCGTACAGGATCGACCACAGCTGATGACTTTTTCCGGGGTGGTGCATCGATGGGCCCGCCCTACAACCAGTGCCCAACATGCCCTGCTCTGTTGATTTGTGCTTGTGACTCGAAAAAGCTCGTGATAGTCCAACTTACAACCTGGCTGAACCCCAGAAAAGAGGCACATGTGATATGCAGGGAGAAACAATCGCGGTCGGTTGTGCGGGGGATTACTCGTGCACTCTGTCGTAGTGCTCATAGTTAGCGCTAGCATCACCCGGCACAGTCAGCTCGAGATCACAGAAGTTCGAAACCTGTTCTTTTCGGATCGTTCCTTCCACCCGTATCATCGTCCTCTGCTATGGGGGCCATGATCGCCTTGCTTGGGGCGATCAGATCGGTCTGCAGAATCTGGGGCATGATGTACCCAGTAGTTTCAGCACGGTAGGCACCCAACAAGAGCTGTCAGAGCTTGGGTGATGGTCCTGAAATCTGCACTCAATCTCATCTCCAGGATCTCGATCCGCCAACAGTATTGCCACAAAGCACTAACGGTATTGCCACGCTGCGAGAGACACCGCAGACGAAGCAAGATGCAGGGGTTTCGTTCGTTACTGAGGGCCGAAAGGAACACCCAGGCTCCCTAAGCCAATGGGCTGTGGATGATGCCTATACCCACTCACCCAGTAGCTCGATGCCACAAGGAGCCCCGCGGAACTCATGCTGGTTGAAATTTACCACCTGGGGCACCCTCGAAAGGCCTGTGGCTCTGCTGAAAGTGCCTTGTTCTGCAGCGTGAACGAGCTCATCCCAAGGCAGACCTACGATATCGTCTTGAATTTGCGAATTACGCAAAGAGCACTTGAGATTTGGGGCACAGAACTCGTGTACAATAATGCCACCGCGGGCTCTTGCTTTTCTGGGACAAGAAGACGGTGAAGAAGCTCGAGCTACAACTGCACGGTAAAGTAGCAGACAATGCTCTGGATGACCGCTAGTCGCAGTGATTGCCACCTCGCACATCCACTTTTCGACCTCTGTTTTGCTCGATCGCCCGGCCATGTCCAAGTCCGTCTAGGCCGTTATAGCCCAAATCCCGGACCCTGGCTACGCTGGGCGTGTGGTGCATGGTGCCTTGGAGAGGTGACCCGCAGCTCCGCTTCGGTCTGGGGGTCCTTGGTTCGATTGGGAAAAACCATGTGAGCAGAGAAAAAAGACAAGACGGACTACCTTACTACTAGAGAGGAGCCCACCGTGCAGTGGTACTGTTCTCTGTCGACGCCGGTCCGTCTTCCATTTCACTGTAACTGTACTCTCCACCTCGCACTCAGCGCTGTTGACAGTCTCTGGCTTGTCTAGAGCTACTATGCTGCATCGGTCTTTCGTTTACACAGCAGCCCAGTTGCACCTCGGCAGTCATGCTGTCACGAATTCCTTCGCACCCGCATAGCGGGTACCCCAACTATGCCGATTACCACCCACATCGAGAACTGCTATCTCAGCCTCACTTGTCCAGCATCCCGCACTCAAATCATGAGTCGAAGTCGCAGATGTACGACGAGATGAATTTGCAAGCAGGGAGGAAGAGGACTGGATCCGAGCTGGACATGAATGATGCTATGGACGCTCATGGTGTCCGGCGCCGCATCTCGCGAGCTTGTGATCAGTGCAATCAGCTAAGGACCAAGTGTGATGGAAAGCATCCTTGTGCGCACTGCACCGAGAATCAATTGCCTTGTGAGTATGCACGGGCTCACAAGAAGCGTGGGCGAGCTCCGAAGAAGGACACAGATCAGAACGAGGACGTCAATGGGCATCAAAATAATACCGGTACACACACAAATGGCACGCAGCGGCCAACGAACCCTCGGAAATACTCGACTACATCATATGCTGGAACGGTTGACAATACACTGCCATCTAACAACACTCCTACAAGCGCAACATTCGATGGACCTCCACAGAACACCTATTACAATGGTTTCGATCACACCACCAACATGGCTTTGAATCCTAACGGCCAAATGTCTGCTAATCAGATCGTTAACGGTCAGATCCCTCCAGCGCAAATTCCCAATATGGATCAGACCATGATGCCTCAGATCGCCCAGCCCACATTTCCAGTGCCGGACCATCGTAGCTTTGCGGCTCAAATGGATAGCATGCACAACTCTGCTGTGACAGGTTTTGGCTTTCCCCTAGGCGACGATTACTCGGTGGCATTTATGGGGAAGGCGCCTATGGTGGAATCGCCTGACTGGCTGGCTCTAACATCACCAATGTACATGACAGAACCGCCTCTGAATCAGCCGCGACCCCCAGATCAGCTAAAGTACCCGGTCTTGCGTCCACTCTTACCGCATATCGAGTCAATCATGCCGCAAGCTATAGCATGCGAACTGCTTGAGCAATACTTTAACAGCTCGACATCAGCATATTTGCGACCTTCGAATCCATACATACTCGGCTATATCTTCAGAAAGAAATCAATCCTGCATCAGACTGAGCCGCGGTCGTGTACACCAGCACTTCTGTCCAGTATGCTCTGGATCGCTGCCCAGACCAGCGACTCGGCATATTTGACAAGCCAACTCGATAGCCGTGCACGAATTTGTCAGAAGCTCTTGGAATTGACAATTAGTATGCTCAAGCCACTGATTCACAGCAACGGCAATAGCATCAATCCAACGCCAAGTTATCAACACCTCTCGGCTTCGGACGCAAGTCTAGCTGGATTGGTCGTGCCGACAGACCGCGTTGGCAATCATGGTGTTGATCGTGTTCAGATTGACAACCTGGCAACCTACATTCACCTCGCGACAGTCGTCTCTGCGAGTGAGCGTAAAGCCACTTCTCTGAGATGGTGGAACGCAGCTTGGTCACTGGCCCGAGAGATACGACTTGGACGAGAGCTGCCACCGAACCCGAGCTCAGACAAAGACGCGGACGAGCATAAACCAAAGTTGGGCGACGTTGACCCCCGCAGAGGATCTATGGACGAGCCACGCCCTAATACGCAGTTTGTATGCGAAGAAGAACGAGAAGAGCGCCGACGGACCTGGTGGCTATTGTACATGCAGGACCGCCATCTTGCACTTTGCTACAATCGACCTATGTTCTTCCTAAATCGAGAATGCGAAAACCTGCTTCAGCCCCTGGACGATGATATATTCCAGTCTGGTCGCTTCGACTCCGCACATGAATATGGGTCACGACGTCGTGGTCTCAACATTGAATGCACATCACATTCAATATTCGGGTATTTCTTGCCCCTAATGGTGTTGCTCGGAGAGATCTTGGACCTGAATCACGCACGCAACCGGCCTAGATTCGGCCCTCGTGCAAGTCGACCTCTTTCCTGGGACGATTCGGTAGAAGAGATTTCACAGGCACTGGAAGCGTTTGGCCAGTCACTACATGATTTCACTGCAGCGGGTGGACGTATGCAAAATTCAGACCAGAATCCAGATGCCGTAACGCCATCCGTTGTGAGCACGAGCACTACCGATTCAAGCGAGATCTCTCTACAGACGCGAACAGCGGTCGCGTACAGCATGCATATTATGCATGTGCTCCACATCTTGCTCACTGGAAAGTGGGATCCCATTGCTCTTCTGGACGATAACGACCTCTGGATCTCTTCGAAGTCCTTCTACGCAGCAATAAATCATGCCGTCGACGCTGCTGATGCTGTGGGAGATATCATTGACTTCGACCCGGACCTGAGCTTCATGCCATTCTTCTTTGGAATCTATTTGCTGCAAGGCAGTTTCCTGCTCCTGTTGTTTGCAGATAAGATGCAGCATGGCATGCCCGCCGAAGTCAATTCTAAGGTGGTTCGAGCATCCGAGACCATTGTCAGAGCTCACGAAGTGTAAGTGGCTCAAATGCCAGCTATGATGACTTTCAAACTAACGTCACTACAGATGCGTTGCTACCCTCGACACTCAGTATCAAAGGAATTTCAGAAAGGTTATGCGTTCAGCATTACAGCAAGTCAAAGGTCGCATATCAGACGACCTAGCGGAACAGCAGCAGTGGCGCCGAGAAGTTTTGGCCTTGTATCGCTGGACTGGAGATGGGACTGGACTGGCTCTATGAAAGGAAAGCCGCACCGGATTGCGGCATGATCGGAACGCGAAAACGAACATTCTTGAGGCTACAGGCCATCTACTCGGCAGTCGCGACAATGATGCTCGAGCGATTGCCTTGTGTACTACTATTCTTGCAGAGGCGTGCCTTCTCGAACCACGAAACGCGGTTCTTGCAGCGTTTATACCCCGTACATACTTAGCTAAAGGAATGGCAGGAACAGTGATGGAGCACTCTCCCTTCCCCTGGAATCTGAGTCCTCATTCTTGCACAAGGTCTACTTTGACTGGAGTTACCCACCAGTCCACGTCAGTATTCTTACATGTCAGAGCACTCATCTACGGACTATTCTTTCGAAAGTGTACATAGGTAGGTCCTCACCTATACTTTCCGACTTCCTCCAAAGACATCAGTCCTCACGAATCCTCCTCGCCCTGAATCCATCATTTGGGCACGCATAGCCCTCAAAACGATTCCCGAGATCTTGACCCGACGAACCCACGATTCCCGACGGACATCCCAGAGTTTCTCGATTTCATCATTGACGAAATATCGCTTGTCCATCCCCACAGTGTACCACCATACGCAAATTGGGCCGCGGTGCCGATCTTCTCAGGGTCTGGCTAAAACTACGCCACATTTGAATTCAGGCTAAATTCCAATGTTCACCTCACACAACCATTACCGCAACATATGCCTTGACCTCAGACCGAAGGAACATGTCATAGAGGATTACTTGATGCTTTGAAAAGCCAATGCTCTGCCAGAAAGCCTCATCAAAAGTATGATCCTCAAGATCGTCGCTTTCTCCATCGCCAACATGGCCCATCATTACAGAAATTCACCAGCCCTGGATGGCCTCTCCATGTAAACCAGACCACTAATACGGTCTAGCCAGCACTGGTGCCTTACATCTTCTGGTCGACATGGATGACTAGCCAAGTCAAGGTCTTTGAGTCCAGACGAGGTTTTGCGCCAGTTGCTAGCGAGCATGATCGTAGACATTGGTGGAGAACCAAGACGAGCTTCAAGGCACGCTTCTGTGTACGAGCGATATCCTGCATTCGATGTTTCACTTTGATGTCGACGATCAGGACTCGGCTCGTCCCATGTGTTGTCTCCATTCTGTGAGATGGCTTCTCGGAGGGTTTGAGCTGGGTCCGCGGCGAGACCGAGCTAGATCCTGTCGCGCCACTCATTTCGCATCACACGGTAGCTTATGGAGTTGTGGGCACGCAACTCCGGCACTTCACTGGATCGGCGACGCCATGGCCCATAGTCTCGATCTCAGACGATACGAACGCGTTCATCGTTGAGTGGACTCGCCTCATTGCCGAGTCAAACAGAAATGCACCTGATCTCTCTGGTGTGCCTGAAAATCGACGCTCAATCGTCCGCGTGATCTCCTCAGATGTTGCCGCTCGGAGGAACGGATGCTGATTCCAGGAGAATGCCACCAGGCGATTGGTGTCCAGCCGTCTAGCGTGAAGACGCCAGTCTTGGCCTCGAGCAAGCTTAGCATCGTCTGAATTCCCTGCACAACCCCTGACCCGGATTACAGGTTGCCGTCTAGCCACCAGCGTTGCCTGCTCTTGTTGTTCGGACTGTCTTCGATCACAACAGCTAGAAACGTAGAGTCACTCGATCTGCGATACATCACACCTGAGCGTCATGGTCAGGCAGGTATTAGACAGCGATGCCGCGGCATCGGTATTGCTTCATAACAGTGTCTCTGGAGCGACATTCAACGGTCGGCCAGCGCAGTGGCGCTTGCATCGGACAGCGGGATCTCGATCTGTACAGGCGCATCTACTAGACTTCGCCTCCGCTACAACACGAGGCGACTACGCACGCTTGATCCTGGGAAATCAAGACTACCCCACAAAGTCAGATCAGATGGACCTGCTCTGGAGTCACCCCAGATGCGGTTGCTGAGTACCTACTGTGGTCCCGGATGCCGTGGTCCCGAGGCGTGTGGTCCCGGGGCGCGTACCAACGGTTTTGACATGTGATTGTATACTGCCTAGCATAATGGTGGTATTGGAGTGACAGTGGCCTAGCGACAGAAGTCTTCATGAATTTATGGGTCGAAGAGCCCAGCTCGTGTGCAGCGATCACCGAAATCTCCTGCACACATCGACAAGGCTTGGCAGATCCGCAGTAGTCCAACGGTGCAGATTGATGAAGCTGAGGATACACTCTTATGTTCTACGCGCATTGCCATTCTGCATACTGTATGGACAGATAGTCGCTGGTTGCTAACAAGAAGTAGCTGTATGCTGCGATGAGGTTGAATCTCAGCAGTACTCGCCCCTACTGATTTGCGGTACATCCATTCTGAATACCCTATGTGTCCCACTACTCCACATCCCAGTCAAGTTCAAATACGTACTTGCCATCAACAGTAGTGTCAAGCGTGAACTTGCCTTGCTCAACAAGTACCTGAAATCCATCGTAACTTTCGTTGCCAAGCGGGGCGACAGTCACATTCCCTCCCATCCCACTCACATCATACTTGACGCTGACCCTACCGCCCAAGTTACTCGTAACATTCACTCCTCTGACCTTGCTCTCCGACCACTGCACGTCCATCACGAACCCACCTCTCGCCACCAATCCTGCCACCCTGCCATCCGTCCACGCCTCCGGAAGCGCCGGCAGCAGCCACACCTCTCGAGCTCCGTCCTCCTCGTCCACGAAATGGCTCTGCATCAACGCCTCCGCCACGCCCGCCGTGAATCCGAAGTTGCCGTCAATCTGAAAAGGCGGATGCGCGTCGAATAGATTCGGGTACGTGCTGCTGTTGAAGAACTGGAAGATGTTCTCTGCGAGTGCGCTACCATTGAGAAGACGAGCATACCAATTGATCGTCCAGGCGCGGGACCAGCCTGTGCCGGCACCGCCGTTGGAGAGGCGGTATTCCAAGGTTTTGGATGCGGCGTCCCACAGAGTGGCGTTGTGCTTGGGCGCGGACGGCGGTGGGATGGATGTGCCTGGGTAGAGGGCGTAGAGGTGGGAGATGTGGCGATGGCCGGGCTCGGCTTCTTTGTAGTCGTGCAGCCATTCTTGTATGACGCCAGGGTAGCGGGCTGAGATTTGATATGGTGGGAATGACGAGAGGGTCGTGTTGATTTGGGTGAGGAAGGCAGGGGAGACGGTACTGCTTGAGGTGGGCAAGGTAGCGACAGCAGAGAGGAAGCCGGTGAAGAGCTCGCGCAGGATCTGGAAGTCGCACGTTGGGCCGACTGTCATGGAGCCGGTATCGTTGGTGACGGGGACGTAGAATGTGTTTTCAGGTGAGGTGGACGGGTTGGTCACTAGGAAGGTGGTGGAGTCGTTCATTGAGTAGGTTTGGAGGGTGTCGAGGTAGAACTGGATAGACCCGATGAGGGTGTCGAGCTTAGAGAGTAAGAAGGCGGTGTCTCCTGTATGTGAGTAGTGCTCGAGGATGTGCGTGCAGAGCCATGCAGAGGACAAGGTCCAGTAGGTGGCAGGCGGGTAGCGATCTTGTGGGGACGTGTCGCCCCAGATGTCGGTGTTGTGGTGCACAACCCAGCCGGAGGCGTTGTACATTTGCCGGGCGGTCTCTGCGCCGTTCTTGCGAACAGTCTCGATCAGATCAAATAGCGGAGTGTGGAGGCTGAAAGGCCGGTTGTTTCGGCAGGCCAGTAGTTCATCTCTGTGTTGATGTTCACGGTGAACTTGGAGCCCCATTCTGACTGGAAGTCTTCATTCCAGATTCCTTGTAAATTCCCAGGTAGGGTTCCCGGCCGCGACGAGGAGATCAGAAGATATCGCCCGTACTGGAATTGCAGTGCGATCAGTCCGAGATCTGTCTCGCCAGCCTGTGTAGCATTGATGCGCTCGTTCGTGGGTAGATCTGTGCCCTTTGATGCAGTACTGTCGAGCTCCAGCGTACAGGTGTTGTACAAGGCCTGGTAGTCATCAATGTGGCGTTGGCGTAGTTGTTCATATGTATACTCATGAACATTGCTGAAAGTCTGCTTGATGGCAGCCACAGGATCAGGAACGCGGTAGGTAGTTGCGGCTGCGAAGTATATGATTGCTTCCGTTGCATTTTCCACGATTAGAAACTCTCCCAACGTGCGAACAGTCCCATCAGTCTGCCCATGCAGGCCGGCAGCAAAGGTGATTGGATCAAACCCGCCAGCAGTACCAGTCATTAATGTCGTATCGCCGCTCTCGCTGTAGCTGTCTCATACGCAACATTGATGAAATCAGTCGGACGCCAGATGCGGAGCTGGAACGACAGCTTCTGATCCCCATTCGCTGTCAGCCGATGAACCATGAGGTCATCCGGTGCTGAGACGAATAGCTCCCTCTCGATAGTCGTGCTATTGATGTCGAATGTGACTCCAGCAATTGCAGTCTCCAGGTCTAGCCATCGTCGATAGCTGCCGTTGGTGTACTCTGAGATGCCATCAAACTCGATCGAGATGTCCCCAAGCGTTTCATAACGTCTCATCGACTGGGGTGTAGACACCATGCCCAGATTCGCAAGCCTCTGGGCCTCGCTGACCTTCTCATCGACTAAGAGCTCTCTTACTTGGGTCACTGTCTCGGCCGCGTTCTGGTTCAGCCGGGACCTGTAGCCGCCGTTCCAAACAGACTCTTCGTTGACCTGTATTCGTTCCGCAGCATGGTCACCAAACACCATACCGCCCAGTCGTCCGTTACCGATAGGCAGCGCTTGAGTCCATTCTTCTGCTGGCTCTGTGTACCACAATCGAGTATTATTGTTGGCGGCAACCATAGTCAGTGCACCTAGAAATGTCACGAGACACCACATGGTGACAGGGCTCTCGATGTTCCAGAGACTGCTAGTGCATTGACAGAGTCAGGCCGCTCCCAGCCACGGAGGATCAGATAGTAGGAGTCCATCTTGACGTCGTCTACTAGATCAGCCATCGGCCAAGGTTGGTGTTTCTGGCTAAATCGAGTGCGATGAATGTCACTGTGTGTCGTTCCGATGTCGTCGTATGGCTGCTCCTCCACCGCAGATCTGCCACGAAGAGACCATAATTGCGGGGAAGTAATCGAGCTTCTCCATAGCACTATAGCACAGCGTGAGACTAGTGCTCTTGCAGCAGGTCATTGTTACTGGGCAGTGACGTTTTGCTAGAATAGGAAGAAGTTTTGCAGTGAAAGATCGACCTTGGAGTAGTATTGAAAGCTCTAATAATTGGAGGAACTTCTAAGTAATGCTAAATCGCCTAATTGGTGCTCGAATAAATCCGACGGGATATCAATAATGGGACTGCTTTTGCGTAGTATATCAAATGCTCCTGCTGTCCTCATTGACGGCTTGCTGTTCACAGAACCATTATCGACATATTACTGTTGTCGTTGAAAAACGATATCAGCATTGCCACTATACTCTCTGGTCGGCATACCACGAATCCAGTGACTGAAAGTTCGGCTCTGAGGGTGCTCGAGCAGCATGTGAAGATCAACAGAGTCTGGAGGTAGCTTAACACCTTGCCCAGGCTTTGGGTAAAGGGCAGCATGGTCGTCGAAGTAGGAATCATATCCTTCGTCCTCCACTTCGCCCGTCCCAGCGGTATGCAAGCCTGGTGTAGATGAGATAGGTGTAACGTAGTTGGATTTGAACTGAGCTTGTGGTAGCTGAGGCGCTGGTGTTTGAAACATGGGCAGAGCCGGAGCTAGGTCACTGCCCTGGAGTATCAAAGAGATGAGCTGCTCTTTGGTTCTCGATTCGAGGAAAGCGATCTTGTGAGCTTGCGTTAGTGCTGCGCCACCGACTAACGGTCCAACGAACTGAGGCATCGGTGGCACAGCACGTGCTGCTGGCGTCTCGCCAGCCTTGACCTTCTTGCCCTTCTTGCCGTGCAGGATCTTCTCACAGTTGGAGCAAAACCATTCTGCTTTGGAGTCGCTGACGATGGATTGTGGCACGTGAGGGTCGTGGCAGCGCTGATGCCAGCACTTGTTGCAGGCATCACAGAAGACGATGGCATTTCCCTGAGGCCCATGTCCCCGTTGGCAGTGCTCGCATAGTGCAAGTTGTTCACGACCTCTGTACAAACGTCGCTTGATCTTCGGGTGTAGCTTCAATGCAGGCGAAGATGCGGACCCAGTATTGCGGCTCTCCAGCTTTGGGCGCTTCGAGGCGGGGCTAGCGCTTTCGGGGACGACCGGCTGGGGCGCTGCAGGTTTTTGGATCTTGCGACCTGATCGAGTTTCCTCGGTCGGATTGTACTCCGGCGTTGATTCGCGCGAAGCACTGAGCTCAGAGTCCGAATCAGCTGTGTCTTTCGTTCTCTGCGCTTTGGTTGAACGTCTCCGCTTGATCGAGCTCTCTTGATCTGCCTTAGCATTGGCGGCGATTTTGGGAGCGGATCCGGGCGTCGACGCTCCTGAAGCAAGCTCATCAGCAAGAGAACTTCTTCGCGGACCACGCTTGACGCCTGGTCTGCCCCGTCCCAGTCCCTTTCCGGAGACTATCGTTCCATCGTCGAGCTGGTAGTTCTTGGCTCTTCGGCCGCCTTGACCCCTGGGCTTCCGACCTGGCACAGCCATTTTGATAGTACTGAAATAGCTATGCGGTACTGATCCATTGGCCTCATCGACTGGACTATCTACAGCCAACGACGAGGAAGCAATATGTGAGTTGCCTTCGCGACTATCTGCAGCATCCGCGGCTGCTGTGCTTCTGGCCAAATTACTGGAGGCGAGCGATGGCGAAGTCGAGTCGGGATTTCTGACAGCTGAAAGATCAAATTCTTCCGGCAGGCGCCCCGATGTAGCCGTAGTCTTTGCTTGGAATATCTCGCTCTTAAGTTCATCCAAGTTGCCAATCGATGAGCTGAGCTGCGAATCTGAGCTCTGGTCCACGTTGACCTGTAGAACATCGGAGCAGTGTGATTGCTCTCGATCACGGGCAAGTACGTCTGCAGACTCAGTTTCCGGGAAGGTGGGAGCACTGCCGCTGCCGAAATCGTTGTCAGACATGCTGGGCTCAATTTTGGTGGGACAACCCGACAACGGTCCGGACGAGGAAAGGACTGATTGGTCGAGCCACGCCTATAGGCATGAGATCTTTCTATGGCACGATCTTCCCGGGTATAAGACTGGCCATGAGCAGTATCACTGTCGGCAATGCGATCTCGGCTAGCTGCTGAGAGCCGCCTCGATGGATAAGATTGGTTGAGATGTCGATGTGATAGCAATCAGGGATACGGAAATGAGGCCCAGGTCCGAAAGAAAGCTTGCACGTGACCATGTCTTGGCACGGGACAAGATATCCGAATGATGAATGAATTGACTTCGTCCCTGTTGACCCTGGGAATAACGCAGAAACCACGCAACCTTGCAGAATCTCAAATCGCCCGGTATGAGCTTTCGTGCTGATTCGATGATGTCTTTACACATCTTCCGTGGTTTAGAAGACGCACAATTGACGCGCCTTCGCAAAGATGCTGCTGCAGTCCGCCCCGACTTCCAGCTCTTTCCTTGATTTCTGCTGTGATACTTAGTTGACCCCTCGTCTGCTCGTCTTGAACGCGCTTGCCTCTCCCAATCTCTGCACGTCTGGTCAGTACCAATAGTCTGGAGTCCTGCCTTCTCTACTTGCCCATAGCCTGGCACGAATCGTCGACAAAGCGCAAACACTCCACGGTGCTCGAGAACCGACCACGGGTTGAAACCTGTATCTGCCAGTATCTTGCAGAATCCAAACCATTGTATAGAGTCGCCGCTGGCCTTGTCTCAGCACAAGTCATCATCTGAAATTCAGATTGAGCGAAGCACTCTGATCTTCCCAACAGCTTTGCATTATGCTTACGGTCACCTTCCTGGTCACCAATCTACACTGTCCGTCATGTGCGTCTCTGGTCCAAGATGTTCTCGGTGCGGAGTTCCCAGGACTACGTGGGCCGGTCGAGGTATCCCTGATACGCCAGACGATTCGATGCTCGTTTGACGAGGCTGTGTCTGGTGTGGCTCAGATCGCTACTGCACTGACCGACTCAGCCTTCGAGGTTCGGCACATCACGGTTGAAGATGCGAATGGTCAACGCATCGCTGAGGAGGATTATGCTCCGCCACCGCACCATCATACAGCAACATGGTCTCGCATGGAGCGCCGAACCCAGCGGGCTCATATCGACAATTGTGATGCTTGCAAGAAAGAGAAGGCTATGTCGTCTACACATTCATCCGGCTTCAAAGGCTGGCCCTTCAAGATCCGTTCACGACTATACAGCTCATCATCACTAGCTCGCCTGTACCCGGCGATGTCGAGAAAGGGCCCATAAACCAGGTCGCGGATGCTGAAGCAGAGGAGGTCAAAGTCGTCGACGATGGCAGCGAAGAACGTGATTGTCTGGTTACGATCGCGATTGAGGGCATGACATGTTCTTCTTGTTTGGCAACTATCACGCGTGGACTTGAGAACTTGCCCATTGTGAGCAAGATCTCCATAGATCTTGTTAGCAATAGCGGTACTTTCACGATCAAAGGCAAGAGCAAAGTTCAAGAGCTGATCGATGGGATTGAAGACCTCGGATATGGAGCTGAAGTTGTGTCTACTGTGGAGGACAAGCCGATGGCCAACGATGTCGGATCTACACCAGAAGCAACGCGAAACCGGGAGCGTCAACCGGAAAGGACTGTCGAGCTAGAGATCGGCGGTATGCATTGCAACAACTGTCCAGATCGGATCGTGGATGCGATGAGCAGACTTGTATCCGAGCCAGGAGGTCGCGAGGATAGCATAAAGATCCTACAACGACCTACAATCCGGAATCCTATCATGCAAGTTGCGTATCTGCCAGATGGCGCTATCAGTATACGAAGCATCATTCGCGCTGTGGCCGATGTCGATCCAGCTTTCACTGTCGCTATCTATTCTCAACCGACCTTGGAGGAGCGCTCGCGACGTCTACAGCAGGCCGAGAAGCGGTCGATCATGTATCGTCTGCTTTTCGCTGGCGTGATCGCCATTCCGACTTTTGTCATCGGCGTGGTCTATATGTCGCTGGTCCCCAAACACAATGGTACCCGGATGTGGTTTGAAGAACCGATATGGGGTGGAAATGTGACACGTATCGAGTGGGCACTGTTCATCATCACGACTCCAGTGATGTTCTTCGGTGCTGATCTCTTCCATCGCCGCGCTGCCAAGGAGATCTGGGTTATCTGGAAGCCCGGCAGCAAATTCCCCTACCTCAAACGGCTGTACAGATTTGGCAGTATGAATCTTTTGATCAGTGCCGCTACCATGGTCGCCTACGTGTCATCGTTCGGAGTCTTGGTCGCCAATGCTGTCCAATCTCCAGCTCATCATGACACGATGTCCAACACATACTTTGACGCTGTTACATTCCTGACTTTCTTCATTCTTATCGGTCGATACCTCGAGGCGTACTCAAAAGCCAAGACAGGCGACGCTGTCACGATGCTGGGTCAGCTCAAGCCTAGAGAAGCCATCCTCGTCGATGTTGAGGGGTCGTCTCAGGATAGAGTACCGGTGGATCAACTCGAACTGGGCGACCTTGTCATGGTGCAGCGTGGACACTCACCACCAGCCGACGGGCTGATATTTGTTGAGGGAACATTCTCATTCGACGAAAGCTCGTTGACAGGCGAATCAAGACCGGTGACGAAGCGCAAACAAGATATTGTGTATGCTGGGACCATGAACATCGGCGACCCTGTAACCATCAAAGTTAGCGAAGTGGGTGGCACATCGATGCTTGATCATATTATCTCCGTCGTACGAAGCGGACAGGCGAAGCGCGCACCTATCGAGCGAGTCGCCGATGTGATTACTGGCTACTTCGTTCCCGTCATCACTCTTCTTGCCATCACAACATGGATCACCTGGCTCTCACTAGGTCTCAGCGGCAGCTTACCAGCTCCGTGGCTGGATGGAAAGCAAGGTGGCTGGGCATTCTGGTCCCTTGAGTTCGCGATTGCTGTCTTTGTCATCGCCTGCCCATGCGGCATTGGCTTAGCAGCGCCGACCGCGTTATTTGTTGGTGGAGGCATGGCTGCGAGAAGCGGTATACTCGTACATGGGGGCGGCCAAGCCTTTCAGGAAGCCGCACATGTCGACGCCTGTGGTCTTCGACAAGACAGGCACCTTGACGCAGGGTGAGATGAATGTCGTTGACTGCGATGACTACTCCGATTGGTCTTCTCTCGTTGATGCTGAAACGGCACTCGCGATTGCTAAGGCATTGGAAGCTACCTCAACGCATCCCATAGCTCAAGCTGTCGTCAAGCATGTTGAGACTCTAACCTCGAAGGTAAGCTTGAGTGAGATCAACGAAGTACCAGGCGAAGGCATGAAGGCAAAGGTCACTATACAAGACGAGAGTGGAACCCGGGTCTTCGATGCAGCCATTGGCAGCGAGGATCTCACCGACAAGTTGAGCGAACATGACGCTGAGTTCGAGAGCAAGTACGCTGGGACGGAGCAGTCTGACCGGGATCACACCCTCATCAACACATCATTATACTTTATGCGCAAATCGATCCAGAACCACCAGCTGCAAGGCCACTCCATTGCTATTTTGTCAATACGTCCACCAGAAACAGTCACCAATCGCTACTACGCAGTCACTCTGTTTGCAATCGCAGATCCCCTACGACCGGAAGCGCCAGCTGTAATTGAAGGATTGCGGTCTCGAGGCATATCGGTGCACATGTGTACAGGCGACAATCCCATCACTGCACTTGCCATAGCTACACAACTATCTCTTCCAATCACGCACGTGCGACCGTCTGCACTTCCGCAGGACAAAGCAGCATATATCCAGGCACTCCAGCAATCAGAATACCAGATGAGCTGGAACGCGGAGCACTACAACACAGAGATTCAAGTAGCCATCGCCGCCGCAATGGCCAAGAATCCATACATAGCACCAGCACCACAAAGTCAAGATGCTGCACCAAAGGTCCCGAAGCGCCGCATCATCGCTTTTGTGGGCGACGGTCTCAACGACGCGCCCGCCCTCTCAGCCGCCGATGTCTCCATCTCCCTCTCGTCGGGCTCCGACATCGCAATCAACGCCTCGTCCTTCATCCTCCTCCGCGCTGACCTCTCCCTAATCCCCACACTGCTCAACCTCTCCCGCCGGGTCTTCCGACGGGGTGAAGCTCAATTTCGCATGGGCACTGGTGTACAACGTCACCCTTATCCCTGTTGCCGCGGGCGTGTTCTTCCCGCTCGGAGCGACGAGCACGCAGGAGGGCTGGAGGCTGAGTCCGGTGTGGGCGAGTCTGGCAATGGCGTGTAGTAGTGTTAGTGTGGTGGGAAGTAGTCTGGCGCTGAGGCTGCCTGAGTTGAAAATGCCGAAGTGGAAGCCATTGCGGAAGGGGAAGGTGGCGGAGTGATGCTTGTGGTCGCTTGATTTCCCTTGGGATCATTGAGATTGGATCATTTCTGGCTACCTATTTGTCGAAGCATTGTATCAGTCTAGCATATCTCTATGTCAAGCTCGCTTGAAGTAATGATTTATGATGAGTCTCATGTGCCATGTAAAACTTGTTCCTGAGGGGAGCTTTGGGGACGCTACCTTGATTTTCGTGGCTGTCAGACCGGATGACTGGATGATGGTTGTCTTGGACCGGTTGACAAGAAATATACTTTTGACAGCCACAACCCGTACATCGTTGCTGCACAGGCTATCGGGCCAAGAGCCTACGACACAGTTGCGACTGCCGTCCATACCTGTCGGTACTCGGCAGTATTCGATCGCACCTTCCCAACGTCTGCCTTCATCTGTTGGATCGCTGCTGCCGTTGGCCCTTTCATGCTTGATCCTTCCCATATGAGTGCAGACTTCCGGAGGGCTACAAGGTACGGAGATGCCAGGTCGACTCTGATGGGGCAAGAGCGATGTTGGATCGAGGTCAAGAGCAAGGAAGAGGTGTGATGAAGAGCAGAGAGCCTTTTTCGGTTCCGAACCTATCTACTTCCGCTCCTATTTCTGAAATTAAACACTTTTGTGCAGCTCACTTCTGTGAGGCTTTCACATGCGCATAACTCCCGCCTGGTTTGCAACAGCTCCACTGCGTTTGAGGACGATCGACCGACCATTTCCAATGTCCCGGCAGGTGGGTCAGCCAGCTGGTGATGAGGACGCTCTAAGTCGGAATTTTGGGTCCGGATGCAGGCGATCGCATCTTCATCATGAACTGCTCAAACTCGCTTTTTAACTCGAGCTCGGCACATGAGGCAGCTTCACCCACTCCTTCTTTGCCAACGATAGATCGCGGCCGGAGACTAGCATTCTCAGAGCTGAAGGCCTCTGCCGTCGACATGGATGATTTCGAGGAATGCTTGGCCTCCACATCCAGACGCTGTTTTGAGTCGCTGTCGGTCTGAGATTCTGCTTTGTCTCTGTCGTGGGCTTTGGTCGATACAAGCGAAACATCGACGAGAATCTCGCCGTCAAGACCGTTGTCCTTCGTTTCCTTAAGTCTTTGGTCGTCCTCGACGTTCTCATCCCCATTGACACGCTTGCTACCGTCACTCCCACCATCTGATGCCGTCTTTGGCTGCATAGCAGCACCATTTGATATAATCTCGCCGGTCAGAGCGCGACGCTTGAGCATTTCTTCAATGAATGCCTGCTCGTCAAGTCCGTCCACCATGGTCTGCTTTGAATTTGAGCTGTGTCCCAACGACGAATCCTCGCTCCCACTGACAACACGACCCTCTCCGTACATGTAGTTGTTGCTGGTTTCACTGCTGTCCCCATCGTCTTTGGCTCTGCAAGCCTCACAAGCTCGACCACGGCCTCGGAGCTTCTCGGCCTCGGCACACAATATCTTGCGAATATGTCCACAAGGAAGCTTCTCATTGCCGGTCACAGCGTTGCAAGTCAGCATACCGCCCGAGCAGACCTTCGCACCAGAGTGTCCGCAAGGTAGGATGACTTGTCGAACGGGCGTCAAGCAGTTGCCGCAGTCTGCGCCGCACGGCAAAGTGCACTTGTGGCCACACTTCAATTCTCTCTCGCATGCATGCTCACAGGGCAAGGCGCCACGCTTGTGAAGCGACTTCGGATGGCACTTGCGATCGCACTTATGGCCGCACTCGAGGATATCCTGACATCTGACTGGACATTCCGGGATTTCAAAAAAGTCGTCTGGATGGCGCACTCTTGAGGAGTGATCCGGATGATTGCCGCACTGGGTGATAATGTTGGGGCCAATTCTGCGTGGACCTAGCAAGCTGATCATCTCCCGCCATAATGGAACTTGACCAAGAGTCTTCGAGTTGCCGATGACGTAGAACCCGTCGCGAGCTCGACTGCATGCAACTGTGATACGGTTCTCGATGGAGAGGAATCCGGCACTACCGCCACTGCGGACCGTACTCAGGATGACAACTTTGGCTTCTTCGCCTTGGAAGTTGTCGACGGTCGTGATTCGAAGCATATCTTCCATTGTGACTGCCTCTTTTTCGCGACTGCGACCAACATCGCCAGTCAATTGCTCATCGTTGAGCAAGTTCTCACGGTCCTGTTCATCAAGCCAAACATGGCACGTGAGACTGAGCGCTTGATGAAGAGCAGCAAGCTGTCCAGTGTACGGCGTGAGAACAGCGATGTCACCTTGACTGTATCCGCTGTTCGTGACAAGATAATGGACGAGAGCCGTGACCATATCCACTTCATGATCATTGATGCGAGACTTATTCTCTTCAGTCGCTTCGCGCTCCGGAACATCATGATCCCACCAAACGATCGTTCGTTGATGCCAAAGGTTGGTTCGTGGTCTTTGGTTGATTCGTGATCGCGTAGAAATGGATAGGTAAGACGAGAAAGTTCTGCAATATCTGGATGCATACGACGCTGGAGACCCAAATGCTCATAGCACAGCCGCGCAGCCGATGGGTCGACTGGCGACACCATGCGTTCGAACAGAGATTCGTCCAGTCTGTGATCGGGGCATTTCTCCAATGTCAGGCACTGATCGGACACCTCTGGGCGTAGCTGCTTGGGATCTCCGATTGAGATGGCATGCTGAAGTGACGGAAGCAGAGCACAAAGAGTGTGTGGCTCCATGACCTCGGCGGCCTCCTCGAATATAACGACCTCCACTCCAACGCGTCGCAGTACGTCCCATCTGTTTGCGCAAGCGGTCGTCGTCATGGCGATGATCGACGCACTGCTCAAAACGCGGACATCGACATTTTCTCTGACCGTCTGGGTGATCTTGCTGGCTTCGTTGTGACTATCAACGTCTTCGGCAAGACTCCTCGCAGCAGCTTCCGGGTCAGCTGGACGAGGCTTACCACCGACTGAACCCAGCATATCGTTGGTGCGGATTTTGTTAATAGGCCCTTCCATGGCTGACCCAACGTCATCTGAAGGTGATAGCGAGGGGACATGGCAGAGTTGTGCCGATACATTGCAACACCAGTCGTTGATATTTGTGTATGCCTGCTTGCGCTTCCGAGCGGCCATCGACTTGGCAGCAGTCTCTCGAGGGCTATTCCGTGCCTTCCTTGCTTTCATTCTAAGATTGAGTGGCGCTGTCCATTCTTCTTTACTGCCGGATTCTACACGAACAATGTCCTTGACGCCAGCACCAATCAGTCCGGACAGAAAGTTGTCGAGCGCATGGTTGGTCAGGCAGACGACAAGGATTGGCTTCGAGGGTCGAGAAGCTAGAAGAACTTGCGCTAATCGGAGGCCCAGGTATGTCTTGCCAGTCCCCGGAGGTCCTTGAACGAACGCGAATTCGTTCGTCAAGCAGTAGCGAAATGCTTTATCTTGCTCGAAGTCAAGTGCTTCCGAGTCCAAAGAGGTCACTTTTGATAAGTCCTGCAAGCTGAAAGAAGTCTTGCGACCTTCAAAAATTGAGCTCAAGTCGAACGAAAATCCGGGGTCTCGTGCGTATCGCGGTGGTCTGACATCTTGTATGGATCGAGTGCCAGCAAGTGCGTGTGTGAGTCTTGCCTGCGATAACTCTTCGGGCGATCGTGACGGTGCGACATAATCGCGAAAGGCGACATCTCCACGTGGGCCCACGACCGACAACTGTTGTAGTCTTTTCAAGCAATGGTAGAAGCCGTGATGCATAAGTCTGGGAAATTCAACCAGACAGAACTCCATGCCAGGCTCCAGATTCTGAGCATATCTGGCGAGCTCGAGAACGTCATCTTTTGTCGATTCTGGGATCAGGGTGCATAGTATCGCCGCTTTTTGACCGTTGCCACCTCGACAGTCCATCGACACAGTACTCTGACGCAAGTGGATGCTGAAGTAGAAGACCTCGAGCTCGTGCTTAATATTGTTGTGACACAGAAGCGCCATCATGAAGCCATTCTGTAAGCGATTACTTTTGAACAGCCGACCACCTCTTAGATATTCGGGGCAGTTGAATGACAAGCGTACATTGATGGCATTTCGTTCATGCGCCTGGAGCTCCTCAACACGAGCACCTTCATAGAGAAAGAAGCGATTACCCATGTATGTCTCTCTTACTGCTGAATCGAAAGCATCTTTTGTCGCTGGATTTCTGACATCTGCGATGAAGGTTTCAGTACGACCTGCAGCAGTGTCCAAGGACATGTTCTCGCCGAGTGGAAGGGTTCCTGCAGGAACCTGCTGCGAAGTCGATGGCTGATGTGATGGAGGGACGAAGGCCATCTGAGCAGCAACGTAGCAGATGTCTTTGATAGGGTGAATGCTCTCCTGGCGCAGCTGACGGAACATGAGGTCGAGATGTCGAAGCATGCCAACTGAGTGTGGGTTTGGTGAGCCATAGTCCTTCTTAGGTTGGTACACACGTTTGTAGGCTGCGAGTATCTCGTCCATCGTCGGAAGTATGGTAATGAGCTCATATTGGACGTGATCGTTATCGTGCTGGGGCTGAGGGCCGTCAAAGCTGTCGTAGAACGCCACCTGGTTGTAGCATTGTGGTTCCAAAGAGAGGATGTTGTCTGAGTCGTACTTCTCTGGACAAACACGCTTAGAGAACTTGGCGCGGATGCTGTCCATGTTGAAAGAGTAAAGTAGGGTGCTTCAATTCCTGCAGAGGATAGTGCTGTGCAGTAGTGCTGTGGTTGTCAGAGCAAATCGATGAATGGTGATCGAAATGCAGAAGAACCAACAGAGTCGCTGAAGCAAGCAAGACAAGAAGAATGAGATGAAGAGTCAGTAGCTGTTGCTGAGAGGAAGTGCTTTGTGGGCAAAGGCAGGCACGTTTGACGACTCGGGTCTTGGCACAGTTTTGAAGAGGCTGGCAGAGGCACCAGTGGCATGACCTACTCGTCAAACATTACTTACCAGCAGCTGATCCTGACTTCTTGCCCTCAGGGGCTCACACATCGTTGAGAGGCTTGTGCCTGATTCCAGGATCCGCACAACCGAGCCATGGCATTAAAGAGGACATCAGAATCTTGGACTGGTTAGACGTCGCCATAAATCTCTGCATGGACGAGTCCGCGAGCATGAGAGAACGCTTGCTGTAGTACGGTCTATCGCTTACTTTTTGATTGTGCCGTAATGCGATCCAGTCCACCCATGTATGGAACCAGCACCTGGGGTATCATAACACATTTCTCTTCTTGTCGCCATCCATGCTCCAATATAGCCGCCAGCACGCGTGGCACAGCCATAGCCGTCCCATTCAAGGTATGTGCAAATCGTTTCCGCGATCCACTCCGATCAAAGATCCTAGTGTCCAGCCGTCGACTTTGGTAATCTGTACACATGGAGACCGACGTTAGCTCGCCCCATCCGTCGTCCCTACTCATGCGCGATGGGAAAACAGCTTCGATGTCGATTTTCCTAAAGGCACTGGCACCCAGATCCGATGCCGGCATCTCCAGTATCCGAAATGGAAGGCCGAGTGATGACAATATCTCCTTCTGGATCTCCACCATTTCTAGGAATAACAGATCCGCTTGGGACGCACTATGACCGCCTGACTCTGCAACTTCGGTCCCATCAGCCCACGCAAACATCTCAACTTTAGTGAACTCATGTACTCGATACAGCCCTTTGGTATCAACCCCTCGTGCCCCGGCTTCAGCTCGATAGCAACGACTGCTTCCAATGACTTTGATCGGTAGCTCATCCTCCGGAATGGCTTTGCTTGCGTAGAGGCCTGCCAATGGAATCTCCGCTGTCGCGGCGAGGCTTCTCTTGGGTTTGGCGGCGTCCTTCTCCGGCTGTGCCACCTGCCATATTTGCTGCTCATCATTCTGATCTCGCGGCTGGAAGCCACATGACTCGGCCATGTGTGAGTACACAAGCGAAGGAGGCGTAATCATCATCCACCCTCGTTTTCGTGCCACTGCAAGAGCATATTGGACCAGAGCCTGCTCGAGCAAAGCGCCTTCATTGAGCAGATAGTAGAAGCCCCATCCCGATGCCTGTCCGGCAGCGGCAAACTCGATCAGGTCCAGAGCCTCGCCAATCTTAGAATGATCGGCTCCCGGATCAAAACTTGGCGGAGAAGCCGGGTCGTAGTTGATGTACTCGAGCACCTGCCTGATCCCTCACGAGGTGTATTCGGGCTTGTCAAGTTGGGCAACGAGCAGGCTAGACCATGTGCAAGCGCACTGTTGGCATCTTGCTCTTGCACGAGACGGTCGATGGTAGGCCTGATCTCTTTGATCGCTGCCAGTATCTCATTTCTGTCCACCGCAGGGTCATGTAGCTGCTTCTCAAGCTTCTTGATCTGCTGACGAGGCGACTTCTGCAACTCGTTGATCTCGTTGATCCTCAGCTGTGCAGCAGCGATCTTTGCTGGAGTTTCCACATGACTCAGGTAATTCCTTATCCTCGCATTCTCGGAGTAGAGCTCGACGTTCTGTCGGATATGAGCAAGGTCTGGGGTTTGTTTTGGCGCTGTGGACGGCCGGAGACTCGAGTATCTACATGATGAACTGGAAAAGGCTCTTCGAGATTGTCGGAAGAACCAGGAGGGCAGCGTCGACCTCGACATCAGGCGAACGAAGATAGCAGCTCAAGGGAGATGTCCCAAACGCGTTCGACGAACTCGAATGGAATTGGAGAACCGGCCTTGGCGTATGTTGTCCCGTCGTGCCCATGATGCTGCAGACGCGGTTCATCGTCTTCAACTTGAGGGTCGTGGATACCATTTTTTGCTTGCGCCAGCCGGAATCCTTCATTAACATGAGTGCCTGCTGTTGCATCGTGCATGCGACTTCATGTCTCGTTGCCCATGGACAGCAGTGGCGCAGTCCTCGAACGGCCCGGGCAGATGCTGGTCGACCGTCATTCGCAGGACCATGCTGAACCCCGGGCACGGGCCAAGTGGGATGCCTCGTTTTGAATCCAACTCGTATCAAGTATCACTCCATTGCTCCTGCTTGAATGTCACTCCTTTCGATGCCTTGTATTGTTGCTGTCGTTCGCTACGAGTCCATGTACATATTAGCTTTCATTGGTCGGCAAAATTGAAGCCTGAGCTTTCTACAGCGCCAATCCAACTTCCAAGGTGCCCAGGGTCTCACCCGCAGAAGCGCGAGGAACTGCTACTCTAGCATCAGGCACCACCGTTTCTTATCAATGATGAACAAGAACCTCTGGTATTCAAGCTAGCGGGACACAATTCCGATACTCGACCCTGCGTGCTCTCGAGCCGCATGTTCTATATTTCTTATCATGTCAACGGCGCCAAAACCTACAACTCTCATTGCACCCCTGACTCGTGTAACCAGCAGCTTCGAGATGGGCCGAACAACCATCATACAACATGATGTCGAGACTACTGCCTCTGAAAACGATGACTTACTGTCGAACGCCAGCGATACTGACTCGCTCTTGCCGACGTCACAGTCCAAGGCCGACCCCTGGCGGAGTACACGCATCCAGCTTTATATATGTGTTTTCATCGCCAACATAAGTTTTCAGATTCTATTGCCAGCGCAAGTCAGAATCTACGAACAGATCTTCTGCCAGCAATACTTCCAGCAACATGACCCATCTCAAATACCATCCACCGGTACCATCCCCGAAGACCAATGCAAGCATGCCGCTATACAAAGCCATGTTGCCAGGCTTCGAAGTCTGTACTCCATGTTCGACGCCGCGCCCGCCCTGATCATGTCTATCCCGTGTGGGATAATTATCGACATCATTGGAAGACGAGCACTTCTGCTTCTAGGACTCATCACCGTCACTGCACAACAGTTCTGGGTCGCCTCATCTGCTCGCTCGGCGGAAGCGTGCCCTTGGAAGCCATATGGCTGGCGCCTTTGCTCAATTTCCTGTCCGGCGGAATGACTGTACTGAACCTGGTGTTCGTCTGCATAATGTGCGACATCACATCGAAAGAGGCTCTAGCCACGAGCCTCTTCCGCATCTCCGCTGTAGGCCAGTTCTGCAAAGTCCTCGGCCCTTTGATCTCCGGTTCCCTGATGCAATTCAACGCTTGGTGGGCGTTCATCACGGGACTTGGCGGACTCGTGCTTCTGATCGCGGCCTCCTGGTCTGTACCAGAAACCCTGTCTAAACCCACGTTGGATGACAGGCCAATATCCGACCTTGACGCCAACCCGACCTCAAGCAAACGCTCTATCCTGCAGCACATAAAAGACGGGTTCGCCTCACTGAGCATAGTCTGGTCCTCGCGCCAGCTAATCATTCTGGTCCTTATCACGCCCTTGACTGCTTTCGGTGCCGTCCTCGGCGACGTCCTCCAACAATATATCTCCCTACGCTACAACTGGACGCTCGCCAACGCCGCCTTCCTATTCTCATTGCAAGGTATCGCCGCGACCATCTCGCTCTTCCTGCTCCTCCCGCTCTTCACCAAATACCTTACCAAGCGCCTCTCTACCCCATCGAACACCACCACCGATACCACTATCGCCACTCAACCACTGCCCTCCGACTATACCACAACACAACCGAACCCCACGCCACCAACGCCACCCACCCCGCCCTCTCCAACCCACCTCAATGCCAGAATCTCCGGCCTCTCCCTTCTCGTCCTCAGCCTGTCCTACACGGCCCAAGCCTCTCACCCACCCCAGTCTTACTCCTACTCGCCCTCGCCTTTGAGACACTGGGAATGGGTTGCGCCGCCAGCCTACAAGCGCTCGCCGCTTCCCTCGTCAACCCGAAGGACAACGGTCGCGTATTCAGCGTCCTCACTGTCGCGGGAGTGCTGAGTACAGTGGTGGCGCACCCATTGAACGCGCAGCTGTTCAGTGTAGGGTTGGACAAGGGCGGGGGCGTGTGGTTAGGCATGCCATTTCTGGTGAGTGCGGTCGGCGCGTTGATTGCGGCGGGTGTTTTGGGCTGTGTGCGATGGGATCGAGTTTGGAAAGATGGTGGCGAGGAAGCGGGTGGGGATGAGGGAAGAATACAGCTATAGAATATTTTCGAGCTCGACTGATCAGGCAGAATGTATTCACTACTCAACGCGCGTCTCGCGTGCGTGTTTCCGTTCTGATTCCATCGGCCCCCACGATCTTTGTGAATTCCCTCGAGTAGGACGCTGAAGGTACAGCATTCTTCCACTAATTTGACAGAGGCTCCAGCTAGGGTAAGTGATGTACTGTATCGGGAATTTCTCTGCCAGGGAGGACGCTGAAGTTCTGGAATGTCTGGCTGATTGAACGGAAGGCTTGAGATGAGCCTTCCTTGAGCGATAGGTCAGGTCATGCAGACAGCTGCAACGGGGAAATTGAGCCAGGGAGGTCACTGTATAGGTTTTGGACACGACGTAGACACTGCGCTAATTTCATAGATTTCCAGCCAGGGAGGGCGCTGCACTATCAAGATTATATTGTACCCGTACCACAAGCAAGACTCGTTTGACGATCAAGTCATTTCGTTTCGACGCTCGGCTCACGATCAAGTCGTCTGGTTTCGAGGATCATCTTACGATCAAGCCATCTCTTTTTGACGCTCAGGTCATAAACATTGGCCTCAAAGAGGTGTGAGATTGATATCGATTGCATTTCATTGGCTATCGATGACTTTACACTGCCAAAACCGCCAGAGTCCTCCCTGTGGCCCATTTCAGATCGTATATTCAAGATTCTGCTCTAAATCAAACCTCAGTCTTCACCCCGGCGGAACTGCGACGCCGATGATGGCTATCCAATCTAGGGCCCATACTCCTGCGACGTGCTTCCGCTCCAGCCGCGTAGCTTTGACGATTGGCATCGCTCCATCCGTACGTGGCGGAGCTGGCTCTACGGCTTTCGCCGGCGGGGATGTAGGAGAGTCGTCTGCCTTCGTTGTCGCTGCGGGCGTCTGCAAGCTGCTGGGCGAATGGCGAGCGCTTCCGTAGTACTGGACCTTTCCAGTAAATCACGTAAACGGCCATGACGAGCACAGCGGAAATGCAGAACAGAATGGTAGACGCGTAGGCGAGGTGCTTGTTGCCGCCAGCATCTGCTCCGATGTCTGCAGTCTTGTCAGTAACGGCTCTTCCGCAGTCTACGTTGGGGGAACTCACTTTCAAAAAATGGCGTTGCTGGGAGCGTGAGCACACCAGCGAGGAAGTCTCTGGCCCATCCGTTACCACCACACGCGGACGCAGAGTAGGGGCCGTAGGCAGTGATCATGTAGTCGATTGTAGCCATGTAGATAGCATAGTTCGCGATGCCGACGATCGCTGCCGCAATCATAGAGGCGATCCACGGAAGCGGTGGTCCGGTAGATACCCAAGCGAAAATGATCTGTGAAAGAGCATTAGTGACGAAGAATACGAGCTGTAACACGAACTGGGACAGGAACAAGAAACCAGAGCAGGAACAAGAGCAGGAACAGGAGTAAGGGAGCAGGAAAAGGAGCAGAAACAGGAGACTCGAGATTTATCGAGAAATCCTAGCCAGGGAGGGCTCTGTGCAACTTCTGAAAATCTCGAAGCAGAAACGTTGGGACTTACAAGGCCGATAGGCAGACATGGCGCAGTATATAATAACCACCATAGACGATCCTCGTACTGGACTCGTTCATCATCAGGAAACTTCCGGCGCTTCGCGATGTTGCGCTTGATTGCTGGGAAGAAGGAGAGCCAGGCGAGAAGGTAGCCGACACCGATAGCTAGGAATGAAAGCCCGACTTGTTGAGCTGAGAAGTCCCATAGTTCGTAGACCAGTGCGAAGGACTGGATGAACATGAAGATGAGCGCATCGGAGAAACCTGACAGAAGCGACAACACCAGCACGATAGGCTCAGTGACAAACATCTTGAAAGGTCGCATCCAGATCTGCAGTGTCTCTTTCATGGAGAATCGCTCTCTGAAAGGCTCAAGCTCGTTGGGACCATAGATGTTGGGATCCTGGCCGCTCTTTCTGCGCTTCTTGGCAATTCTGTCCATCATAATGGTGCTTCGAGTCTCCGGGACGAGGAACAAGTGAGCGATCTGTACGGCACCGCCAAATATGAGCTGGATCCAGATATTCCACCTCCATGCAAGGTGCTGTTCGACAAAGCCTCCCACAATAGGTCCGAGGACAGAGCCACCGACACTGCTAAAGACGATGTAGGCTACAGCATACTGCTGATTGTCGGCTTCAAACATCTGTGAACAACGGTCAGTACAAGTGAGGTGGAAATGAAGATGTTCTCAGCCGATGACTCCGTCGAGTATCGCATCGATTTCGTTTTGGGGCACTCACATCAGCAACCATGCCCAGAGTGACACTGCCACCAGCAGTGCTCAGTCCTCCGAGCGCGCGACCAACGAGAATAGTTGCGAAGTTTGGTGGTAAGGCCACAGGGAGCTGCCAGATATTGACAAGGAACATGCTAGCCTGGAGGACAGGCTTTCGTCCGAACTCCTCTGACCAAGGTGCCCATAGCTCGCAGCCGAAAGCGTAGGTGACGAGGAAAATCGCAGCACCCAGACGCGCAGCCTGTGCGCTGACGTTGAATTCTTCGCCGATGCCCTTGATAGCGTTGGAGTAGAGTGATGTGTTGAAGTTCATGGATACCTGTACAAGGAAGACGATGGTGAGAACCGTCCATTTCTTCAAGGGAGAGAAGCCATCTATGCAAATGTTAGTCAGAGGGCGCACTGAGGGGATTTTGAGAGTTTCGTGAGGTTTGGTGGTTTCTGAGATCTGGGCACGAGAGAGGTCTCCCTGAGGGTATGCTGGGACGTTTTGGGAGGGTTGGATTCTTGAAGGTTTGGGTGCCGCAGAGGCCTCCCTGGGGTATTTTGTACTCACAGCCGAGCTCGTCGTAGCAGTCTTCTTCCGTGATCTCGACCTTATCATATGTGCCGGGTCTTTCTAACTTGGACTCTTGTTGTGCATCGTCACCGGTGTGCTCGTGTTGAGCGACTCTGGTGTCTTCGCTGATGTCCGAGTCATTGTCGCGTGCGGTTTCGGTCTTTTCGTGCTCGACTTCGGCTGCTATCGCAGCATTGTTGTCAAACCTGACCGGTTCATGGGCCTCGGAGGCCATCGTGTGGACAAGTGTTGCGATACTGTACTACTCAATGTTGTATGATACAGTAGCGATGAGTCTTATCTCATGTATGCATCAGTATACGGTGAGGTCGAGGGGAGGAATGGACGACGAGAACTGCGAAAGGAAGAATGACCTCGAGTCCCCCCAGGAAAGTGCGAGCTATAAGAATTATGAATGGAGTACCTTCCAGCAATAAGGTAATCTGAAGGTACTCTGTGTCATGTGGGAGGAGCGACCACCCCACAAAGTATCCTGGAATTCTTCCGATAGTACCAATGCGAGGCGACTTTGTAAGGTTAGGTTACATGGCTTGCCTGCCGTTATGATGGCATCGAGCATCAAACGGCACGGGATACAAAGTTGTGAGAGGTCAGGATTTGTGTAGTGCGGTCCCAGCGACCCATCAGCTGGTACGATCAGCTTTTCTCGAACTCCATAGCTGGGTAGTTGCGACAGGCTGAACGATAACAAACGCTACTACAGACACAGAACCGCGCACTTTTGGCGCGTGATGAGAGGTATAGACGGCTTTTCCGGTGGACCCGGATCAAGATTCATCGATGAGATTTCATGTTCAATGACGCAGTTCTCACCACCTTCTCCATCCTCGCGGAAGACCTCATCCGCGCCGTCGGTCTGGTTCTTTCTACCGCGGTCGCTGCGATATTTGTACTTGATATACCGAGTCCTTTTTATGTTGAGATCTGGTCAATAAAACCTACATACGAACACGAGTTTCGTTGTGTCAAGCGAAGGACAAGCAACTCAAGCACCTCTCACAAGAAATTTGGCACACAGACAAGCCCTGAGGTTAAGGTTAGCCACCTCGCGGGTGGCGCACGCTGGGCGCGGTCTTGGCCCCAAGGCCAGCCATGACATCAGAGGACAAGGGCTGTGGGAATCAACCTTTACCAGTGGATCGGCAGGCACTGCGCCTGAAAGATCTCGATGTGTTTTGATGATTCGAAACGGGCCGCCTGCTCACGTAGCACAATTAGGCAATCAACCACTGAGGAGGACGCTGTTAGAGAAACGCGTCGGCTCACCAAAGCTGGAGACCCCGGACTATTCTTGCATCCTGGGAACGGTAGCAACTGTCTTTCCATACGGGCTATGCATGGAATCGCCTTTCTGATACATCAACCACCATCGTGCTCTCGCACAGATGGCTCGTTGGGTTCATTGAGGCAGTCAAGCTATGACATGAGACTTTCTCCAGCTCCTACGGGGACTCTATGAGTTCCTACAGCACCCTCGCTGGCGAGACAAGTGATGATGAGTCGCTCCTGCAACAACTTAGTCCTCAAATGAGGCTCATCTCAAACTTGCTGTTTTCATCTGCAAGAGCATTCTGTTCTTCAGAGCCCGCCCTGACCTGAATTTGGACAAGTGCTGAAAACGCTCAGCTTATGCCCGAATAGCCTGGGCAGAGTCTGTGAGCGAGCTGATCGATGGATCCGATTTCTTCACGCCTCGTTCCTGCACCGCAATGCGTCTTCAATGAGGACTTCATCTCGTTGGCTTCCGATCTTGACTGCTCGAGTTTTGGGCCACAGTCGTCCATAAGATCTCTGGATTGGAGGCGCGACCCGGCGTCGAGTGTTTGTCAGGTCGACTCTTGCATCTCGCGTCAGACGGAGGCAAGTATTGCCTATAAGCGCACAGCAGCGCCTTGGTGAGCATTTTACAATAACAGAGTACTCTCATCTCAATTACAATGATAGGGACTCAAGTGGCCGTGCACACACAGGGAGCTGTCAAGGACAGGTCGCTACCGACGATGCTGCTCTAGACGCGCGCAGAAATGCTGTATAGCGAGACGCAAGCCCAAACATATCGGACCCACGGGCTGGTCAACGTAGTGCACAGAGTCAGTACAGGATCCGCAGCACAAATAAACTCGGTCGTTGAATACAGATACGCTTTTGGGCCGGAAAGGGGACCATAACGTTATGCTTCACCCTCAGCGAATGTTCTTGGCGTTATGGTGACTGCTTCATAGGTAGGTACCCTGACCCTGGGTCCAGTGTCGTAAGAGTACGCGATAAGTGCTCGCGTTATATAATAAGATGATGTCCAGGGCGCACTTCAGATGCTCACAACATCGTGCATCCAGTCCAGCAGATACTGAAGACCACAAACAACCAGCGCCACGTATCAGACACCTTAACATCGCCGAGACCGCGAATCGCTCCAGCTCAGTGCATCGAAAACACGCAGCCCCACGATGGCATCAACAGTCCAGCCCTACAATTGGAGTATCCACGGTAAGCTCGCACACAGAGGCCGCCTGATCGCCACAAGTAGGGAATCTACGAGAGATTCGTTGCTAATTTTCCGTTCTAGCCATACCAGCAGCGTATCTCCTGGCCTTCCCACCGTACCTCTACCAGTTCGCCCGCTGCATGACCGCCTCAAATTACACCGCTACCAACATCGTTCCCAGAACCAACCTTGAGCTCCTAAAGCCCAAGCTGCCCAACAATGTCTGGCAGAGTCTCGTCCGTGCCAGAGGCGCTCATTTGAATGCGCTCGAGGGTTTCCCGCTGTTTGCTGCTGCTATGGTACGTCAGCCCTCCAAGGCTGGTCTCAAGCTAGTGGCAGCTGACACAAAGAACGTACAGATAGCCGGCAACTACGCCAAGCTCGACACGAGAGAGATGAACACCCTCGCCGCGGACTATCTTCTGCTTCGAGTAGTCTACACAGGGTTATATATGACGGTCAAGAGCGAAGCAGCGAGCTACCTGCGTAGCACTGTCTACGCAGCCAGCTTGAGCGTACCGCTGTATGTGCTCTGGAAAGCCGGAAATCGAATTGCGGCGGACAAGTTCTAAGATCTCATCTGTCGACGAGCGCTGCCTCCGCTCTTGCATTCAGTAGTGAAGACCGTCTCTCCCGTTCCTCATCCAGCTACCACAAACATCGCAACAAAGACAGGCAAGAGGATGAACACCACCGTGGCCGCTAAGATCACCAATCCCCCACCCGCAGCATTAATCCACCCCTCGAATCGCCTCCATGCAGCGATCCCCAGGCGCCGTACACGCCACCAGACCCTCCTGGCCCTGCCTATCCTGACTGGCCACAGCGGCCTTCTCACACCGTCCGCCCACCTCACGAAACAACTCTCCGTATCCCCAGACAGCAGACACCCATCATCCGCATAGAGTTTGCACTCCAAATGTCGTCTCCTTCCCCTCAGAATGCATCTGAGCTCTTTCCCTGCAACAAATTCCTTGTCAGATCTCAAACAACAGCCACTGTTCTTTGGCACGGGTAAGCCAAGTGCTTGCCGATCTATGAGCCATGTGACTCGGTCGAGGACGGTGGGATTTATGGTGTGATAGAGGACCCGTGAGGTCAGTTTCAAGGAGAGGAGGTCGGGATACGAAGGCCGAAGGTGGGTGGCGATCATGTTGTGGAGTTCGGAGGGTAAGGATGTTAGGGAGATATTGGGCTGGCACATCGTTTTCGGGCAGGCGACGATGTGTTCCAGGGCTGTCTGTGTCGACGAAACTGCCCAGGTAGTCTTCAAGGACTGAGACAGGGAGTACGTGCGCGGTCAAAGTCATCTTAGAATATCAGACCTGACTTACTTCGACACCAAGGTGCTTAAGTAGGGACTGCGTTGGTGGTTGCCTGCTCTTGGCAAGGCGTCAGACAAGTTCGTTGCAAAGGTCCAAGACTGGTAACTAGATACTTTTGTCCGTTGTGATCTCACAGGCAGCAGTACACTTAAAGACACCGTGTCTCCTCGATGTACCGAGAACACACTTGAGCTAGCATGGGATGTAAACAGTTTTTCTATTGAACACCTTCACCATTTGCCGAGGCTGGAGTCTGTGTCTCCTCTGTAGGGCACTGCATTATGTCGACCCTTTTTGCTGGGATTTGGGCTGGCACAAATCCAGAGCATGTTAGCCGAGTCCCACTTGACCAGTTCCCTGACCATTGCAGGGATCTGTTTCTGAAAAGTAGGATGCGGCATGTTGTAAAGTACTTTTCCGAGGCAGCGAGACTCAATCCATATTCTTCCGCCCATGACAAGCCTTGGATTGAACGCCAATGCCTCGGAATAATCGCTCAGCTCGACATCCTGGCATCTCATGCCGCATGGAATCGCGTATAGACACAAACCTGGCTGCGAAAATGAAAACAATGGAGTCTGATGTGGCGAGCGATGGTAAGAGTCCAGGAAAGCGAATGGCTTCCAGATAACTTTGGCTCCCTGTTTGCGGTAAACGCTGTCTTGCTTCTGGTAAACCACGAATGTCTCGTGTAGTGCATAAATGCGCCTTATGATGAACTTCTCTCTTTGAAGCGAGAGCGCGAAATGCTCGTCTATGTCTCCAAGGCGGACTCGGCAGTCCGTGCACTGACATATATCAATCTCACGTGCCACGTGCGGCAAATTCAGTGTAGCTGAATCGCAACGCCTTCTCAAGAAGTCTGACAACAGACAGTATCGATCTTCGTCCGGATGCGTTACTTGGCCGCGCGAGTCAATTGGCTCGTCGTCGATAAGATCCGGACCTTTCAGATCTTTCGCCGTCAGTTCCTTGACTTCGTTACAGTATTGCTCGCGATCGAGGCTTAGAGCTTGCCTCAAGGAGTGTGCGTGCCATAAGGACCCGCCAAAGTATCGCCAGGCAGCATGAAACACTTTTGTGATAGATGCACTGTAGTCTACTGGAAACTCTGGGCCGTGTTCGATGAAGCCCAGTAGACCGAAGAGCCCGTCGCGAGGATTCTCGCATTTCTGACCCTTGAAGTAGGAAAGGACGTCGCTAATGCCTTGCCCAATCATGGTGGATCTGCTCCGCCATTCAACGATGGCCAAAGCAGGTGCTTTAGCGAAGCGCCTGTGCGGTGCATCTGGGAGCCTGGCGCGCAGAGCGCGAGTGCCATCGCTGAATGAGTTCCATTCGATCGTAGTTCGTCCTACGAGTAAGACGATGTCTCGAGCCATGATCATCTCAGGCACAATCCACAAACGCGTCCAGTACTCTCTGTGCGTCAGATTCTGCAAGACCCTCCTGGTCAAAAGCTTCTTGAGGCAGTGTTTGTTGTTAAGGTTCGAAACCTCCATCGCACCGTGTCTAGCTAGTAGTGGAAAGTACCATTCTGAAGAGCCAACATAGGCTATCACCATCAAAGCGGTCGAATAGATCTGCGGCATCAATTTGACTTGGCTGCTTCTTTCTCTGTCATTCAATTGATTAATGCAAATGAAATCAATCCAGAGCAGGAGGCTGCCGGATGGTGGCATCAAATCCGACCGGCTGAGGTCACTGAGTAGCTGCCATAGATTCTTCCGAACGCGCAGTCGACAGCCATCGACCCAAATGGTCTCGTCGGTAGCCCGGTCTGGGGGACCCCATTGGTATGAGATTCCAATGTATGCTTGAGCATCGACACCCAAGCGACGCTCATGAAGCCATCCCGTGATCTTTCGATCATGGCTTCGGGCAAAGAGCTCAAACAGACGAATAGTCGAATCGTCTTTCAAGGCTGAATAGTAGGTGGAGCGTATAGTGACATTAACGCGTGCGTCTTGGCCCATGCGTGAGTGTACGCTAGTTTGGTGACAGAATGGTCGAATTCAACGTCAAGCTCATCGCAAAGAGAAATAAGCATCACGTCAAGACCAGGCAGCAACTTTTTGAAGTTGCGAAAGCTGAACAAATGTCTAGCGCCAATCGATGGTGTTGCGCCCGGTTACAGTGCGAACTGGGACTTTTAACAGAATTGGAACTTTGGCGCCTCGGCACGTCATCAGTTGCCTTACTCTGAACTGCGAACATGGCTGGGTCATGCGAACCCGATTTTGCAACCCTGTCTCTGAAACTGATAATCGACGTCGAAGCAGGCAGGCTTGTATAGATACATATAGGCAACTAAGTAGGAGGAGAAGTGAGTTCATGTTCATGTTGTACGCATGTAGGCACATCGCAGATACTATTCTTGGCAGCCACCTGCTGCAATTATTGGCCAGGTCACCCCGAAAGAGAGAAGTACGAGACATAAAAGATACGAGAGTTGAATACCATGGATTCATTGGCACGACTCGCGTTGGTCGCTCCATGAGATCGTAGCGACCCCAAAGTCACGAACGCAGATTATCGCCTACTCAATTTCCGCCTTGGTGCGTTACCACCACCGAACTCAGCCGGATCAACCGTCCTGAAGCCACTGTTTCTCTTGCTCGGCCTTCTTTCAGGCGAATGCTCTTCAATAACTTCCACGATGTCATCTTCCTCCTCTTCGACCACCACGCTCTCGGGAGGTCTGGAAACACTGCGCTCTATCCTGACTTCCTGTGTTGTCCTAGTCCTGCGTTCCGTCTCCCCTCTGCCTCTACTTCTTGATCTTCTGCTGCGACTTCGATGACGGTGATTGTGCTTTTCAATAATTTCTGTCTTCACAACTCTTCCGCGTCTGAAATACATGCTGATGACCAGCAGAATCAGCCACAGAATGAGTATGGACCCCAGGACAGCACCTAGTGTGATGCCTGCAACTGCGCCGGGAGCAGGAGAGTTGTCAATGGTATCGTATGTTGTGGGAATAGCAAGAATGTATTGCTGTCGCTTCTCGAGGTGCTGGAGGTAGGGGTCCGCAAGGGCTGTCTCTTCGAAAAGTGACCGGCTGCCCAAAGTGTAACCTGTACGACTGCCGGACGCGCCAACAAGAGCGAACACCGAGACAAGTGGTATGCTGTCTCCAGGACTTGTGGCAGCTCTTGACGAAAGGCTGTGAAGAAGTGACTCTCCAGCCGCGTGGACAAGATGTGTCGGCGCCATCTTCGCAAGTAGCTGCTGGCGCTCAGTGGGGGCTTCCGAATCTGAGGCGCTCGAATCGCTGGCTTTGGAGAGCAAAGCGCCGCGACCTCAACGCTGAAAGGTCCCGAGCTCTCCGCCTCGGTCGCCGCAGATATATAGACCACTGACTGAGAAGTATGCACCAGGAACAGTAAGCTGGGAGAGATATTGCGGGCAGCTGGTCTTTAAGGTTATCGATTGCGGGGTTCGGGCCGTAGACGTGTGTTGGTGAAACGTGTTGAGCGATGGTAGTGGACAGTAGCAACGATGTTGAGCGAGCGAAGAAAATGTGAGTCATGCGACGACGATGTAGTCAACACCAGAGACGCAAGGTAGAAGCAAAATGAATCACTTGCGTAGATGGGTGGCAGGAAGCAGGATGACTGCCAGCACTGCCAAGATATTTAATCGCCAGCCTCCGCCGGCTATAGCCGAAAGCTTGTAAGCCAATGACACTGCGATGATGGAGTCGTCTCAGGCAGTGAATTCGAGTGGCTGGAATTGCCAATCTGATCACGATCTCAGCGACATCACATCCTGTACAACTGATTGCTGACAAGAAGCACGGCCGAAGCAGCGTTGCCGGGTTCAACAGCTAGTATTACTCCGGGAGCGAGAGCCCACCCACGATCCCGCAACGATGCTATAATACTGTGATGCCAAATTTCCTGACTCAACTGCACAGCTGCTTCCACTAAAGAAGCTGAGCGCTATGAACGGAAGCCGCGCTCCTCCCTCGGGGTCTTGAGGTGAGAAGGATCGGTGCGAGGTAGGTCATACTATACGTACAGAAGTGTATGTGTATAGGAACGTTCAACAAATGACAGCGGGCTACTCCGTACGGTACGTGAACGATGATTTGCGAACTTCGGCTGCTGTACAGGGCTCCCCATTTGTAAGCCCGTACCAGACCAACTCGAGTCGAAGTGTTATAGCTCGAGTCTGGGACATATTTCTGCGGACTTGACGTGCAGACGTGCAGTTCTGATTATATCAAGTCCCTTTGGCCACCTATGGCTGATTCGAAGTCCGGCAAGCCGGCTGGACCTTCATCGCAGTCGTCAAGCAGCCAACCTCCGAGCAAGCCCATGTCTCAGCGACGAGGCTTCCTCCCCTTACTGATAATTACAGCATGCATTGGAGGACTGCTCTGGTCAAGACTTTCCCCTTCGATAACGGGCTCAATATCGCACACGCCCATCAACTTGCCTGATGGCTTCAGCAATTGCCATGCCTCATACTTCGATGATGTGCCTGGATTGCTCGGCACCAAACGTCTGAAGGTCTCTGCGGAACCCGTCATCGGCCATCAAGTCGACTGGACACCAGGAACAGAAATCTACAGGGCCAACCCATCAGCTTTCGCACCCGAGACGTCGAATCTGTCTTTCTGCCACCTGGTGTACAGCTACACAAATGTTGGATATGGAAACCATGTCAATGTGACAGTATACCTGCCCAAAGCAGATACTTGGAATGGCCGATTTCAGGGTTCCGGAGGCGGGGGATACTTGACAGGGATGGGCGACGTTGTTCTCTCACCAGCTGTGGCCAGAGGCTGGGCTGTTGCAGGCACTAATGGTGGCCTGAATCCCGACAAAATAGATCCAAGATCAGGTGGCGCCCTCGACTGGGCTATCTCGGACGGCAACATTGACTGGAATATGCTTCACATGTTTGGCATAAGGGCTATTGAAGACATGACGCGGATTGGCAAAGCTGTAACCAGACATTACTACAGTCGTAGCCACACCGGCGACCGCAAGATCCCCTCATACTGGAATGGCTGCTCAACGGGTGGGCGACAAGGCCTCATGCTCGCTCAACGTGCCCCTGAGCTTTACGACGGCATTCTCGCTAGTGCTCCCGCAGTCGAATACAGCCGACTGTTGCTCGGCATGAGTCGTGGCCAACAGATGATGTATCAGCACAGTGAGTTCCCTCAATTATGCGAGATAGCGCACATCCAAGCCGCCGCGGTAAGCAGGTGTGACGCTCTTGATGGCATCAAAGACGGCCTGATCTCCTCACCAGAGCTCTGCACATTCGATCCTCTCACCCTAGTCGGTAACGTGATTCCCTGTCCCGGTGCGCCAGCCGGCGAGACTAGACTCTCTCGCTTTGCCGCAAGCCTGGCGATCGAATTATGGCGTGGAGTTCAACTGCCAACCGACCCAAAGACTGTGCTACACCCTGGGCTGCTTCACGAGGCGCCTCTTATGGCTTTGTTGGCAACGACTTGTACCTACGACAACACCACCAGCAAATCAGCTTGTACACCCATCCCAATCCATCTGACCACGGCGTACCTAGGACTTGTTCTGTCGCTCAACCGTGGCACCATCCCTCTCCTTCCGCCTCCGTCGTCGCACGCTTCGGTGCACAACCTCACAGACGAGCAATACTACAGGCTCTGGTCACTAGCAATCCAAGACCTGACACCAGTGATTAGCGCAAATAACCCCGACCTCTCGCACTTTGCGAGCGCACCTCAGAAGCCCAAAATGATTACCTGGCACGGCCTCGCTGATGCTTTGATCGCACCGGAGCATACCTTGGACTACTATCGCCAGGTTGAGGAGCACTTCACGAGCCACCGAACGGAATACAGCATTGCTCAAGCCAAAGACGCTTCTGGGGACCTGAAAGATGTGCGCGAGTTCTACCGATATTACGTCGCGCCTGGTGTCGGACACTGCGGTCTTGGGCCAGGACCAGCACCTGGCGGAATGCTCGACAGTGGCGGTGCGCTCGATCAGTTGGTCGAATGGGTTGAGAAGGGAACAGTGCCGGAGGTGTTGGAGGCGGTCAGTGGTGTCAGGAAGGACTTGCTGGGAAAATTGGAGGAGACAGAGGGATGGGACGGGCGGATCAGGCGGCCACTATGTACGTGGCCCAAGAAGCTGTCTGGGCCGGCAAAGGGAAGGATGGGAAGATGGGGCCTTGGTGGGAGCGCGAGGGCTGGTCCTGCGAATAAGTGTGCAGACTCGCTGGACGATAAGCTCTGTCTACTGCCTTGACTGCGGAACAAATAATTGGCAGCAGTGGGAGGGCAGGTATGGTGGACGCATCGGCCATCTGTCTGCACCTGTCTGGCTGTGACTTCTCGCGGACTGATGCTACCACGCCCATTGCTCCGTCCGTGAAGGCGAAAGAACTGTTCGTGCTCTGCACGTCGACCGGATTACTGAACCAGCTTCGCCAAATCCTTGGCTCACCTGAAGGAGTTCACTTACGGCCGCAGTCACACAAGACCATCAGAGATCAGTATATATGCTCAGTCAGCATCCTAATGTGATTATCTTTGGCTCTGCTGAAGAACGCTCTGCTACGGGCGCCCTTGACTCACGACAATTGCGGATGCCCCACGGATCTGGAATTCCAAATATGCTGTCTGAAAACAGAAGACCTGGATAGCAATTTTACTGCCATTGTAAGTCTATGGTGGAGTTCGGGACACAGCTGATACCGCTGCCAGGCTGCCTGATGCGTAGGGTAGTTCGAGTTCACTCTGGTGCTCGTGGACCAGTGTGATGAGGTCAATGTGGACGATTCGTCTGGACCAGTCCCACGTCGGTGTATAAAAAGCCATTGCCCACGATGCTTCCCAGAGAGCAAGCCAACAATTCATCAGCTGAAATACCGGTTCCGACTCGCTTGGAAAGACCCTGATCCAAGCACAGCAGAGACAATATGGCGACTCATCAAACAGCAAAGACCCAATATGTCTCCTCTGAGACCACCAAGTTCGCCTATCGCCGCTTCGGCGCCTCCGAAGGCGTCCCTCTCCTCTTTCTCATCCACTTCCGTGGTACTATGGACAAATGGGATCCTCTCCTGATCAACAGCGTGGCCAAAATTCGTCCTGTCATCCTCGTGGACTACTCTGGCATCGGGCAGAGCAGTGGACGCGTAGCGACATCCTTCCGCGACTCAGGCGTCGACATCATAACCTTCTTGTCCTTGATCGGCGTCAGCAAAGTCGACATCCTGGGCTTTAGCATCGGAGCTTTTGTCGGCCAAATGGTTGCGCTGAACGCAGATCCGAATACCTTACAAGTACGCAAGCTGATCATCGCTGGATCTTCGGCAAGCGTTGGCCCAGACATGCCTGAGACCAAGAACGACTACCAGACTGCAGCGACTGCTGGCACTCTCGAAGTCGATGGGTTCAAGACTTTGTTCTTTCCTCGCAACAAGGAGGGAGAGCAAGCTGCAGACTCATGGTGGGCTAGAGTTGCCGAACGCAATGAGTCTGCTAGTGGAGAAAAACCTTCAGAATGGGCGTCGCAAGACTTGACAGATGGAGGGGCCGCCATGCAAGCCCAAGGCACAGCATATGGCGCTTTCATGAACGCAGAGGCCAGTAAAGGTGCCGACGGCACTTACGATCGGCTGAGTGAGTTGAAGATGCCGGTGTTGATTGCTCAAGGCAATGTAAGTTGGCCTGTATTCTCCATGCACGTGAGCTGATTGAATGTGACTATCAGGACGACTACATGTTCCCAACTCTCAACAGCTTTCTATTCCAGCAGAAGGTTCCGAATGGGCATTTGATTGTCTACCCAAACAGTGGCCACGGGTTCCTGTATCAGTACGCGGAGGAGTTTGCTGCACATGTCAATGCCTTCCTGGATCTTTGAGTGGCCTGGAGACGATGCGGTGCAGGACCCAAGGCAATATCTGTAGACTGGTAGCGGTGATGAGGAATGTAGAGAACAGGTACTGCAGAAACGTGACAGCTTCCCCGGAGTCGAGCGCTACGGCGGCCCACATTGCACCGCACCGCTGCCATCTTCCCTTCAAGCTTGACCGCCCAGACCAGACCGTAAATACTCTGCGTCGTCGGGGAGACCGTATACATCCAGTCCGTGGCCTCGATGACGAGCCAACGTCGCGGATAGCAAGCTGCTAGAATGGACGAAAGCAGTCGGACACACCAGCGATGGCTCCTCCCATGCCAGTGTTGAGGTAAGCGTAAGCCTCGCTTCAACATGTCGATCAAGGCGATCTTCTACAGCAAGTTCGATCCACAGCAAGGTAAGTGAGTCCTCAGTATCTCCAGGCAAGAGCTGATGTGGACCAGGACCCAAGGTCATTCATCAAGTTCCAGATGATGCCATCCTGAGCACGACTGATCTTTCAGCTCAACGCCCTCGATATTGGCCTCTCCTGGATTCGACACAAATGCATTGATTTCATTCCCAACAGTCTCGCGCTTCGTGATACCACGCCAGTCACTTTGTGGCAACATTATATCTCTCAACACACCTTCTGTACACCCAAATCAGCCACCATTGCTGCTCCTTACGTTTCCGCTCTGCATCACCTCGACGAAGTATTTCCGCAATGAATTCATCTTCAACTTCTCGCTCGTACTTGGCGAGCCGAATGAGGTTGATGTTCCGTCATACAAGTCGATACTACTCAAACTATCGAACCTGATGTTGTCCCTGGAAGAGCAAAGCCTTTACCTTTCCGCGGACTCATCAGCACCCAACACCGGGCCCATCTACACCATCATTGAGAGCCTCATGTCAGATCTGAACAACTACTGCGAGTGTATGATCCCTATAGATGGGTCGAATACTCTGCATCTGAAGCTTTTCCCAACATTGCCTGCACCCCCCCTGTCAAAGCGTGCACGTCCCTCTATTCACAGTCCGTATCGGCGCGCTCATGGACGAGAATTGGGATCTCACTATGCAACGCGTTACACCGTACATCAATGGCGTCAACTCGGTTGCACGCATCGCAAGTCTGGCGGATGCAGATCTGAAGTTCACCAGAAAGGCTGTGAAGCACCTCCTGTATTATGGCTGTGTCATTTTGCTCGACATCTTCAGCTTTAGCAACATCTATGCACCGACGGCGGAGTTCTCTGCACTAATCGCAACGAATCAGGACATGCAGAAAGAGTGTGCGAGATATGTCAATCTCCGTGGAGCAAAGAGCACTGAGGAAGCCATTGTGGATGGATCGTTTTCGCGCATCGCGTCGGGTGATGACGAGGACGAGATCTGGCCTCTGACAAGTACTGGCGATGTTGTTGACGGCGTGAGCATTGTTCAACTCTTCGCAAGCTTGCGACAAGGTCTTACGGTCAGAGAATGGTACGCACAGCACAGCGACATGCTCGCCAACATCGACTTACGAAGATTCGTGACCTTCGGAGTCATCAAGGGCTTTCTCTACAGAGTCCATCGATATGCGATCCAGACACATAGGCCTACACAGAGCCGTGCCAGACGCAGATCAAACGATCGATTTGGCAATGGGACACTGGATCAGGATCACAACGATGGCGGCTTTGCTAGAACTGGAAGCGACTTTGCAAAGAAGTTGACGAAGTTTCTCGACGGTACCCATTGCTTTGACGAGATCTGCACAGAGCTTGAGGTCAGCGAGAAGTACCTCACACACAAGCTGGAGACTATGTCAGACGTGGTTACGATATGTCGTTGATTCGCTCAAAACTCCGAGCGTCTGTCTCAGCAATCCTGAGAGAATGGTCCATCAACAGCATTGGGTGGTGATATGGAAAACCTCAGACAAGGCAGTCCACCAGTGCTTGTCTGCCTTACGAGGATGAATTCACGTCACGTCTCAATTCGAAGTTGCCTAGCTGCGACGAGCGTCTATTCCCATCCTGCAAGCTCCCAGTCTGGGCCCATGCATGCAGATCTTCACGGCTTACATGCTGGTCTGAGACCGGGGTAGGCCTTTTGTGCGGGGTTGGCTGCTCGTTCGTCCGACAGGCAGCAGCAGCCCGAAAAGTACAATATGAGGCAGGAGCAGAGGAAAATATCGTGAACTCTGCATTGACGCCCTGCCAGTGATGTTGACAATTAAGCTCAGCAGGACCTCCTAGCCAGAATGCTACTGCCTCAGCTCGTCTACAGCACTTTCCTCCTGGCCCCTTCCACATGCTTGGCAGTCACTCAAGAGCCCCTGCTTAGTGGAAGCCAACATGAATACAAGACACACAACGTCTCTTTGGGCGTGCGTTAAACCTCCCTGCCACAGGCAATCACTTTGACGTCGCTGATAGTCTAGTTCGATGACCTGTCCACTAACAAGACCGGGTACGGCTATACTCCAGAATCGCCTAAGCAGAAAGCCCTCGACTACAAGACCGTCTTCCTCCAAGGCTACAGCGTAGTCGACGTCACCAAGGTCAAGCTCCCTCACGAATGGGATATCTTCTGCGCCAGTTCCGCGCCCAACGCACTGTTTGGCAGGACGAGGTCGGGTGGCTATCCTTGGCCGCGAATCAGCCTGGCGGATCTGTCGAAACCCTTCCAAAGCGTCCCTCACGGCGACGAGGATGCAGGTGCCTTCTCCGCAAATGGTAAATCATCCAAGGGTCAGCGGACCTTCCAGCTCAAATCCCTGTCTATCAAGCCCGTCGGCACAATCCCCGGCGAACCTGGCAAGTCCTTCGTGGTCATCTTCATCGACATGCTTAAGCTTCCTCCTGACCCGCTAGAGCGCCATAGAGGGTGGCCCGGGCTAGTGCACGGCGCACCCGTCTGGACGAACCGTACTGCGGCTAGTTTGGGCCTCGGATTCTTCTCCGGTCCACGCTTGCCTGTACGCCTGGAACCAACAAGGTGGATTGGCGAGGATTTCGGAAAGGGGGTAGATGTCATGGAGGTGAGCGGGCATCTGAGGATTTTGGTGGATGAGAAGCCAATGAGTGGAGCGAGCAAGATTGGGAGTTCTGTGTTGATGATGTAGTGCTTGAGGTTAGTGAAGGTGATGGACATGGAGATGACGCGACCAATCCGGAGGGGAGCGTGCGTTCGGAGGGCGATGGGAGTGGTTGGGACAGGAAATATGTGCTGGCTCGTGTAGATGGCGAACTCGAATTCGATGCTTCTTCAGCTCACAACGTCGGACACAGCCACGACTTTGAGCTGTTGATACGGCAACTTGAACAGCAAGGGGCAGTCCGCGGCTGAGAAGTCGTGATCGAGGTCACCACCACCACGTGCAAGTCCTCCGAGCGCAGAAATTGTGTCAGAAGGCAAATTGCCGACATCACTGATCGGTGGTAGGGGTACACTTAGAATCTCATCTTGGGTCAATGACATCTGTGAAACCCTCAAGAAAGAGCGAAAGCTCCAGCCAAGCCCGCTCCAGGCCCCTTCCCGATCCCGGGCACACCAGCCGACCAGTGCTGTCTCGAGCGACGTTTCGTAGTCATCAGCCGGTCGTCAACCACAGTCGCGAGGATCGCGAACAGGACGGGCTCGATGCCCGGCTGCGTAATGTCTAGCTGGTAGACTGGCTTCTCGGGCTTGGAAATTAAGGTGATTGTGCCCACGGGTGAGCCCTGGTACTCAACCCGCATGTCCAGTTGCTGTAGGTTTGCTCCGCCACCTGTGAGGAATATTTTCAGGCGAAGAGCATCTAGCTCGCCATTGTCGGAGCGGCGGAAGATCAAGCGGGTAGAGCTGGCGCTCAGCAAGGTAGGCGTGGTGGTAATTTCGAGGAGTTTGGTGCCTTGGTTGCCGTGCGTGGTGATGGTGTAGCAGAATTCGTTGGAGTTGGCGCCTGGGGGATTGTGGCGGCGGAGGATGTGCATCACGCCGCCGGGCCGGTGGTCGGTGATGTGGCTGTGGTGGTAGACGAGGCTGCTGTCTGTCGAGATGGTCGCTAGGGGGTTGGAGGGGTGACTTGGGTGGGTCAGGATGAGGTCTGGGGAGCGGGAGTCGCCGGTAAGGTGGAAGGTGGTGGGATGAGTCGGGAGAGGTGTTTTGGGCAGAAACGTGAGGTAGAATACCTGTTGACGCTGTTGCGGCTCATCGATATTGTGATGTATGGTTGCATCATAGCTTGGAGGCGGTGCATCATCGAGCTGAGTTGTGCTGTCGGTAGTCATGTCGCGTTAGATAGAGGGTCGTAAGCCCCCTGGGATCTTCGTTCAATGAACGGTCTGAACTACGAGAACTCGACGACGTCTCAGACGTGAGATCGACGTTTGCTGACCCATTATACTCAAGACGAAGAATCATGACATCGGGTCCGCGGAAGCCAAGCACGATGTCGTCTGCGATCGCCACATTACGGAGCACCTGCCTTGGTCAGAAACAGCAATGCAGCATGAGTCCTCGCGACCTTCTTCAGGTCCTACATCGAGAAACGTATGTCCGATGACTTCAGCTGGGGTCCTGAATTTCCACAACAGATACGAGGAAAAGTTATAAGTAGGTACCTACCTAGGTACTGATCGAATAATTCGAAACCGTCCATGTCACGTGGATTCGTGCACCAGAGGCGTTGCGGGGCGACGCGTACATCAGCCTTCGCATTTCCACTGGGAGTCTTCTTGTTTTCAGCACAATCGGGCAACTCCTTGGAGACCGACTGTCACCTTTATCACAGAGTTGCTCTGCCAGCTCCCGACAACTCCGGATCAAGCTGAGTCGAGCTCAAGATGGCCGCGCTTAAGCGTGAGAGGGAAGAGGCAGTAGCTTTCTCATCACGCGTCGCCAAACGCGGCAAACCCTCAGAAGAGCCATTAAGACTGCTCTCTTTGCCTTCTGAGATTCGCGCTCTCATCTTGCGTGAGCTGCTCACTTCCGACGAACCACTATTTTATGATCGGGATCGAAGCAAGCCACGGCCGCAGCTTTGGCCCAAAGTCCTTCAGACATGCAAGCAGGTCTACGAGGAAGGCCGGCAACTGCTCTATTCTAATGCCCTCGGTATCCACATAGGAAATCCCAATCCCGTAGGCATACGAGTGATGAAATATCCAATAGGCCCACGCGAGTACGGACGATGGGTGGTCAAAGAAGCGCGTACCCACGTTCTGGCACACAGCTATGATCTCGACTCCAGTCGCAGTCAACTAGGTATCAATGTGGTTGAAGGGTTTTCGAAGATCAGCATACGGATTCGCTTAGACGACAGCAACGATATGGAAACACTGCGCTTGGCTTTGGAAAACATCGTTCGCGAGGCTCCCGAAGGTCCGAACTGGGCCCACATCAGCTTGGTCCTTGATGGAGACGACCGTATTGTCGACGAAACGACTTGGAGGAACTTCACATGGGACGACCAAAATTTTGTCCCACGTTCCAGAATACCAGCCGGGCGTGATGAGTACGAGTCTGAGTTAGACATCATCGCTGACGAGCCAAACAATGGCAACAAGCAGCCGCGTCATCTATCATCATACATATTGCAACCACTTCTGCGGTGGCGAGAGCGAGAACTCGGTGACTGCGTTGGTATAGCTGGCGATATAGCCGAGAAGCTGCGTAGCCAAATGCGAATGCCAATGTCTGGTCGGATTCAGCATCTCGACATTATGCTCGATGAGCTCCGAGATTACTGCTTCGGCATATTGGGGCGTCCAGACCCAAAGGAAGACTATACAGCTTGGGACGATGACACACTCGGCGCGGTCACTTACGGGGGTCGTGCATGGTCGATCGAAGACTGTGGCGTGGATGCCGTGCCGCTGTTGCGACTGAAGACTCTGCGCGTTTCCTCCGCCAACGACGGATTGTTCTGGATATGATGAGGCTGCATCTCGCCCACCGAATCGGTAACGTCTATGGAAGCGATATGATCGATGAGGATGACCCACATAAGTTGACGATAAAGGACGTGTTATGTTGCGAGGGAGACGCCACGCCGGTCCATGAAGGTACCCAGAATGCTCGACCATAGATCGTGTCATTGGGCCGTTGTTCGATAAGCTCATTGAAGAGCCGTATATATGATACATAGCGAGCGAAGGCTACGAGATGCGAGCGCAAGCGACTGCATAGCTGGTATCGCTTGTCATGGACGGAAGACTCTGTACGATTCTTCCGCCAGCGACGGATCGTCTTGGACATGGTGAGGCTGCTGAATGCTGAACGTGTCGCCGGAAGTGCTGATGACAGTGTCTACATTCTGGATGAAGTTGACCAAGATCCGCACCGGTTGACATACGAAGACGTCTTGGGTCCCGAGTGGGACCGCAGGAGATGGAGTCGGAGGTCACAAGGCCGATAGACGAGTCGTACACATAGTACTTCGGATCCATGTATGGGCATTGTTATACCGGCAGGCTGTTCAGGCATGAAACGAGCGTTTTCAGCGGGTTACTTGAACCTCAAGATTTCGAGTCAGGGCGAGCTCTGAGGGCTGGAACTGTTTTGAAGATCGAGCCAGGAAGGTTGAGAGGAGCCTCACTTGAGTCTCAAGTCGCAGAATCAATCTATCATCAATTTGACTGCCAGGGAAGTCGCTGTGAGAAATTCAGGGTGAGGGAAGTTAAGAATGGCGAAAACGCTCTTCTCTTGTCCGAACAGCTTGCATGGACCGGGCGCAGCATCATACAGTTTCGCACTCACTCGAACACGCCAAGCGTCAGCGATAGTCGACCTTGAGACACCCAAGGAATGGAAAAGGCAAAGCTGCTTTGCTCGTCAAACACCTCGCCAGCTTCTCAATACTGGAGTACGGTTGCGACCGACTTATCATGTTTAGTCCAAATCGTAACCTGCCGCCTTTTCTGTTGCGAATCAGCCGCTGTTGCCCAATGTAGTGGCTCAGTTATCTCGAAGAGCTCGGACTACAGAACTTTCACCCCGTGAGCACATATTCTGAACTCTCATATGCGATATGAGGCAAGCCAAAGATGCCCACCATCGGCTGCTGCTATGTAGATGGCCTGGGTGCTCCTAGACACGCGGAAAAGCAGCGCAGCCGTTGAGCGCGCGAGATCGACGCCAGTGCATGTAGCTACATTTAGCGGCAAATTCGCAGGTAGCAGATGAGGTGAAGTTGACTCGAAGTGAAGCAAACAACGTCACGTGCATCTTGTGTAACCAAGGGAAACAGCACATCAGGCTCGTAGCTTCCACCTTTGGCTTCTTCGCAACTTGTTTACGTCGAAAATCATCTTACTCTTCAGACCACTCCGCTGCCGACCCACCGCTGTCAGGTGGCGCCAGCATCGCCAGATTCGAAGATGACCCCATCCAAGAAACGGAAGACGCAAAAGCCAACAATCGCAGCACCAAAAAAGGAGACAGTACCGCCATCCAAAAAGCGAAAGTCGCAAAAGCCAACAAAAGCCGCAACAGTCGTCCTATCAACTGCCACACCAGCCAATGCATCAGTCAAGTTCGTTCATAGGCTGTTCGGAACATCGTACTACACAGCTCAGCAGCTGACACTACTCGGCTTGCCAGAAGAGGTGCGCAAACTCATCTTGGACTACTTGCTAACATGCGATGAACCACTGTTCTATGAGAAATCCAAAGCCATAGACAAGTTTTATGGTGTACGGAATCCCACGCCATCCCCAACACTATGGCCAGCGATTCTTCGCGCATGCAAGCAGCTACGGGATGAGGGAGAACGAATCCTTTACTCCAATGAGCTTGGTATTCGCATTGACACTGAGGAGGGGAATGCAAAGCTGGAGGGTTCCGCCGATGCGCACATTCTCAAGCGTGCTTCCTGGGGTGCAGAATGGAGTGCGTCAACTTCGTTTTTGAACAGCGAACCGTTTCGCAAGGCGACTGTTGTGGTGGGACGCTTTTCGCGAATCAATCTACGCATCGAGACTGGCCACTTAGCAAAGGAAACCTTGCGGGTGAGCATCCTGGACGTTGTTCACGAGCTCTGCAAGCACAGCAATTGGAAGTATCTGACTGTGAGTCTGATTGCAGCACCACAGTCACATGAAGGTGACTACATTGTCGGCTCTGAGAGGGATCCAAGCACAGCCAAAATTCCTCGACTTTACATCTATGGCGGTGATCATGTTGCCATCGACACAGACGGGCTTGTCCACCGTTCCGGCACTACTGGTGAGAATCGTGTCCTTTGGAATCAGTACCCTGAGCCGTTCTACGCATCAATGTTCATTCTCCGCCCTTTGTTGAGGCTGAGAAACCGAGAGCTCGGCGCTTGTGTCAGTGTAGCTGGAGGGATGGCCGAGAAGCTCCGACTTCAGATGAAGAAGGCAGGTGGCGAGTACCACCTCGACCTCATGCCCCGAGACCTTGAGCGGCACTGCGAGGTGACCCTGAGGATGACCGGCGTCCGAGATTGTTTCAACACTTCCTCCAAGACAAAACGCAGTAAGGACACAGCAAGAGATCGCACCACGAATACGACCATGCTGGGCGATCGTGATGCAAACGAGGACGACGTTGCTTATTTCGCCGATGTCAAACAGAACAATCCTAGAAAAGGGGTCGAGGATCGACTGACATATGGATGTATTCCTGCGGCTGAAGCTGAAGACCCCACGCGATTTTTCGCACAGAGACAGATTGTCTTGGATATGACTCGTTTGATCTTCGACTGTATGTTCCTCAAGGTCTACAAGAGCGACGGGCCCGCTAGAGAATCATTCCAAAAAGAGCTCAAGCAAGATATGGTCCACGACGACGACATGCAGACTACACAATCTGCGCCCAATCGCCATCAATGTCGGACATGCAGAAAATGATGAGACGATTGATTGAGTTGCCATACATCTGAAGCTGCGAGGCAGAAACCTGTTGTTGCAAGGGCTGGGTCAATGTCGACTCGAGACCTCCTCAAGACTGGCTTCTTTGGATGGTATTGTGGCCATACTCGATGTCTGTGGTCGGTTTCGAATCACCGGCGACAACGAGCCTAAAGTCGAACTTCGCACGGAGAGAAGTAAGAGAGAATCCCCTCGCGATGCAATGACTTGGTGCCCATGCTCCACGGGCTCGGCTGGAGGTGGAGTGGGCTCTAGGCTGGAAGTGGGCTTCAAGTCGGAAGAATGAATGCCTTGAAGGGACATGGACGGCTCAAAATGAAGATGGGTCGACTCCCACAATCCACAACGTCTTTCCTACCTCCGTCTTCTCGTACTCTGCTTGGATGCATGCTCAGCTTCACACCGGAAAGATGCTTCGTACATTCCGTATAAAGGTCTACTACTCGGTGCAAATTTTCCTTGCCAACCCATGCCATCAGGCAAACTTATCATGCTTCCCCTCAACCCGCACATCCAGCACCTCCTCATAATAAGTCCCATCCCGCCTAGCCCGCTTCAGCCGCTTGACTTCATCGTGATCTAGTTTTCTGCCTACGCGTGCTCGAGTTCTGCGCGGGAGATCTTTTCGTGGGCAGCGGTGGCTTTGAGCTGTTGGACGCGGGGCTTGAAGCGGGCTTGCATTTTGATGTGTAGCAGGGTTGAGGCTGATGTGGAGGGTTGGTCGCCGCGTAGGGAAACTGAGATTTTCTTGGTGGGTGGTGGTTTTGAGTCGGAGTCGTCCTCTGTTTCTTTTTGTTTGTCGTTGCCCTCAGTGATTGCGGCGAGATAGCAGTGTCCATCATCCTCTTGTGGCGGCTCGTCTTGATCCTTATTCTTGACTTCTCCGGATCCTGCCTTCTTGGTGTCTTTGCTTGACGACGGCACCGCCGCAGTTCTCAGCCTCCACCTCCTGCTCCCTCCATCCGTCGCCTGGACCAGCACGAACCCTTCTTCCGCACCCCTCGCCTCCCTTTTCGCGCCCAGTATGCCCAAAGTATCGCAGCTCAAGTACCCACCGTGACTGCCACGAAAGCTCATCTGCCCGCCTTCCGTGCCCGGAATCTGGTTGGCGACCCACACCTGGCGGACATCGTGCGGTTCTGCTGTCTCGGGGTGTCCTTCTACCAAGTTCTCGATCTGTGAAGCGAACACGTTACCGTTCGCGTCGGAGGCTAGGGCCGTGGGCGGCGTTGTGGGGAGGACGATGAGAGTCGGGCCGGTGAGGTCGGAGGCTTGATCCGGAGCGAGCCAGGTGTCGTCGTCGTTCTCTTCGGTGGCCGGCGTACCCTCTGTGTTGGGTTCGGCGCGTTCCTCTCTGTGTTTCCGTTTCTTCGAGCTGGATGTCTTCTTGTCGCCTTTGAATGAAAGCGGCTTAATTGGCATGTTGAGCTGATGTTCGCGAGCAGTAGAAGATGACTTCGACGAGGATTTGCGACCGTTGTGTCTTTTGTGTTCGCGGCAATACTACAATCATACTGTTCGGCGTGGGCAGACGCTGGAACGGACATTCGTAGTTGGAGAAAGGCTCAGGCACCGTTGACCTACCAGGCACTGCACGATGTTGACAACTTGCACTCACTTACTGATGTGTGGATGCTCATCCAACCTTGTCCATGAGAGCGCGTGTATAAGATTGCGACGCACGATAACTTGCGCAGCCTACCACTCTACAAAATCGTGAGCCCGTGGCTACGCTTCAGATGACTTCATTACTTGGCGGGCTGTTCTTGCCAAGCTGACCCTGTTGCTGCCGCGACGGGATGGTCTAACCGCTTTGATCAAGGTCAACTTTACCGCATGTCTTCGAGGGTCACGGTGACCATGGCTGCACCAATTTGCGACCACATCTTGACCAGCAGCAGTCTCGCGACGTTCTCAGAATACAGCTGGATCCAATAAACAATACAGTCTCACCATGTCCGGCTCAACGTCGCTCTTCCAGGTGTACCTGCGCCTCCGGCCACCCATCCAAGTAGCGAAGGACCCCACGAACCCGTGGTTGATTGTCGAGCAGCCCGACGCAAAAGACAATCCCGGCACAGACGGAGACGAGGGCGCGAGCATGCCATTTTCCACACATGTTACCTTGCAGCCACCGAACGAGTCAAGAAAGCGAGCAATAGAACGTTTCGGCTTCACCAAGATCTTCAGAGAGGATGCATCGCAACTAGACGTCTTTGAGGAGATCAAGGTCGCGGACAGCGTCAGAAGCGTGGTCCAAAGTGGACGTGATGGTCTTATTGCCACGTTGGGCGTCACTGGCAGTGGCAAGGTAGGCGAATCACAATCCTACCGACAGTAGGAATACTGACCTGAATGCGTGCACAGAGCCATACAATCCTAGGCTCCAAATCACAGCGAGGCTTAACACAAATGACATTGGACGTTCTGTTCAACTCGCTTGGCCACAATGTTCGACGACCGACCGACTCACACCTCATCTCCTCAATCCAAGCCACAGACGCCTCAGAGGCTCAAATTCAGTCGGCAACCACATTCCTCGAATCGATATATGGCGACAGCGATCGAAGTAGAATTTCGAGGACTCCCATGTCGCGTGCCCAAACTCCCATGACGGTAAATAGTCCCATTGCTCCTCCCGGAGCCTTCCCATCCTCTCCGTCCAGAGACTCCCTATCGCGTGAAATGCAAAGCCTGGCCCTCAGCGAGACCTACCAAGCCGAAGTTCTCAAAGGCTACACACTGCCTGACTCCCCAAGTCCCAAGAAGAAAGACAAGTGGCACCCGCCTCCAAGATTCCCTTTTGGCAACTCCTGACACCTAAGAAGAAGACTCAAGCTAAACCTCCCGTACAGGAAACCACACATCACGTCCGCCGTCCTCCCCTACCCCGGCCTAGTGGGCTGCCTCAAACCCCTGAGATGTCCCAATACCTCATCGAACCAAATCAAGACACCGACTACGTGATCATGGTATCAATGTACGAAGTCTACAACGACCGTATCTTCGACCTCCTCTCCACTCCCAGCACCGCACCGAACGCAATGTCAACCCGAGCTGGCGCCGCCATCCAGAAGGGTCTAATGCGCCGCCCCCTCCTGTTCAAGAACACCGAGCTATCACCCGACCGCAAAGTCGTCGCCGGCCTCCGCAAGATCGTCTGCGGCACCTACGAGGAAGCCATGATGGTCCTCGAGACCGGCCTCAACGAGCGCCGCGTAGCCGGCACTGGCAGCAACAGCGTCTCCTCCCGCAGCCACGGCTTCTTCTGCATCGACGTCAAACGCAATCCTCATGGCCGCCACAACGGTCGTCTCTACGCGATGGAGAACTGGTCCGGCGGCACGCTCTCGATCGTCGACCTGGCTGGCTCCGAGCGCGCCCGTAACGCCAAGACCACAGGCTCAACCCTCGCGGAAGCCGGCAAGATCAACGAGAGCCTCATGTACCTAGGTCAATGCCTACAAGTGCAATCAGACTGCCAGCACGACGGCTCCAAACCCATCGTGCCCTTCCGGCAGTGTAAGCTCACCGAGCTGCTCTTCTCGAACTCCTTTCCCTCCTCCTCAAACCCATCCGCAGCACCAAAGGCGCCTCAAAAAGCAGTGATGATCGTCACCGCCGACCCGCAAGGCGACTTCAACGCCACCAGCCAGATCCTGCGGTACTCTGCCCTCGCCCGCGAAGTCACTATTCCGCGTGTGCCCAGTGTAACGAGCCAGATCGGTGCGCCGCTCCGCTCACCTACAGTAAATAGCCACAACGGTCGTTCGTCGCCAGGAGACAACTACTTCGCCTCCCCGCAAGAGATCGAGCACCTGACCAACTCGTTGACCCGCCTGTCCGAAGAATGCGATGCCCTCGCTCTACGCTTGGCAGAAGAGGAAATCAAACGCTCGGAAGCAGAACTGCGATTAGCACTAGCGGAAGAGAAAGCCGAGGACCTCGAAGCACAAGTCAGAGAGGAGTGCTGGGCAGAGATGGAAGAGATGTTAGTAAGGGAGAAGGAAAGATGGAGGGTGGCATGGGAGGAGGAGCGGAGGAGAGGGGAGAGATTCTTGGATGGGAAGCTGGATATTGTTGCTGGAAGGGGAATGGGGAGTCCGGTCAAGACAAGTCCGGTCAAAGTGCGGTGAGGATGGTGTTCTCGTGGTGGTCAAATACAGTAGATGTAGTACTACGACAGCTTTCCTGGCGGTGGGGTAGAGATGCGATTGGATTAAAGGACTATGGCGAGACGAAGCCTTGAAACCTATTTGCCGTGCCTGCCTTGAAGCCGTCTTCGGCGTTTTCAAGGGTGTTCAAGCAGAGCACAGCAGGAGGGTGTGCTCAAAGATAATGCATTGACGACGTATCCTACATTATGTTCATCGCGATTGATCACTTCCTAACAGCAGTCGTAGCCTGGCTACGCGTTCCGGATGTCTTCTGCCGCCATTGGCTACTCAAGAACTGACTATGGAACCCATCTGCTGCAAATCTGAACGTCTGCTTCTAGGCTAATTCATCGCTGACTACTCCAGTTGCTCACGAATGGCGACTTGCTAATATACGCATACCTTGGCAGGCTGTTGCATGAGCGTCAATGTGATAGACGAACATGTAAAGCTGGGGCGTTATGGGTCAGGGAGGGCGCTGAGGCTCTGACATTGTGACGCTAAACACGTCGACGGTTTTGGGACGGGCCTCACTTGAGCGTCAGATGGTCCGAGGTAGCCATCGTGGATTTTCTGTCTGGGGCGGGCGCTGTGGGAACTTCTACGAAATGCTATCCTATGAGTCCTCAGTAGCCTTCCACTTGCGGATTCGTGCCTTCGCCGTCTTGACACAGTCATCGCAATGCACGGCACTGCACTGCCGGCATTCCCAGGCGGCCTCTGGTGCCTGTTCTTTCGTTCGAATAAGCAGCTCTGTGAAGCAGCCTGTGCAATCGATGCGAATCCCGACTTCACGAAAATCCTTCTCCCATGGTGGTATCTTGAACCATTTGTCGTGCATTGAGTCGACCGTGAGTGGTATGTAGCGGTGGTGGCAGCCCCAGCCATCGTAAGATCGCTCTTCGGGTTCAGATCCGAAGTCATAGCCGGTGTGCTCCCAGTCAATGTCGCCATCCGGGTTGTCGAGATTTGCATCGTCATCTGTAGGCACGCTTGTCTGGCCATGCTCCAGGGCGGGCTGTGGACGAACAGGCGAGACAGCACCTTCCTGCATTGAGGCAGGCTCAATGAAGAATTCGGCATAGGAGGCCCCTTGACGGGTGAAAGGACTGTCCTGGGCCTGAATAGCCCCAGTCTGATCTTGTAAGGGCGTTCCCATGCCGCTGGCTTGTCCCTGACGCTGTATTAATTGCTGTTGTCGCAAAGACGATCGAAGGCCTTCGATCTCTCGCTGAGTCGCCCGTGCGCGAGCGGCGTCTTGCTGCTGCAGGAGCCGTTGAAGGTCATTGATTTGTCGCTGAGTCGCCTGCACCACTTGGCCGACCAGCTGTTGCCGAGCGACTTGTTGTTGCCGCTGAGCGGCCTGCTGTTGTTGCTCAATCCTTCGAAGAGCTTCGTTGTGTCGCCGAGTTGCTTGCTGTTCTTGGGCTGCCTGCAGACGAGCAACTATCTGGTGTTGTTGCTGAGGCCACTGGACAGCTTCGCTATATTCTTGATTCGCTGGCTCTGCTTGTTGCGCTCCCTGGTGCCGAGTACCCTGTTGTTGGGCTATTTCAGACTCATTCCAACGTTGTGTCTGAGGTTGAAATGCATGCTGAGCCTTGCCTGAGCGGTATGTGTGGCCGGCAGGCGGCCGATTCTCCATGGAGATGAAGCCTCCTCATCACTAAGCAGCGCTTCCGATGAATCTGTGCTCACCTGGTCTGGACTGATGCTGATTCTATACAGTGGATCCCCCCAGCGCAAATGATTATTTTGGGATTCCGAGGGGATCGCCACCGCCAGGTCATGAGTGGTGGGTAACGTAAGCACTCGATGTGGATCGGAAAGTGACTCTGAAGGTGTGAAGCCCGCCTGGCCGCGTGATCCGTCCATCAACAGGCTGACAACACGCCGGAGACGCACTCGTGGTCGTGGGCCAGCGTCGTCGACGACTGTGGCAGCAGGCTGGCTATCAGACACTCGCGCATCCTGCTCCTGCTCCTGTTCTTGCTCTGCATTGTTGGCATCATCTGCAGCAGCATTCCCCGAGTCCGTGGCGCCATGTTCTTCGTCCTCGCTACTACTATAGGGATCGCCAGCCTCGCCAGCTGCGATACTGGCTGCGCAAGGACGACGATGGCAGGCCTTGATCGGACGTCTGCAGTCCCAACACCATTGCGCGCCGCAGAGACATCGCATGTGAGGGCAGCCAAACATCTTCATAACAGCTGTGGCGCACTTCGGACACTTCTTGTAATTGAATGTATCTGTGATCTTCTTGTGTTCTATGCCTTCTGTGCATTCGTGGCCGTCCGGCGCTATTTGGCGACACTGGTAGCATGTCTTTACTCCACATCTCGGGCAGGTGACCTTGCCGTTAATCGGCTTCAGGTGTCGTTCTGGAATAAAGGCCGAGCAGAGATTGACCGCGCAGTAGAATGGGGATGCAGTCTGAAGCTCGTCGAGGCGGGCTTTGTATCGTGGAAGATCTCCATTGTAGATGAGGTTTCTGAACACATCGGGGTGATATGCCTTCTGACAGCATCGCACCGGTATCAGGCTCACATCGTCCTGCGCCACCTTGAATTGTTGCTTAAGACATGAGTGACAGACGGACGACTTGCATTCCCGGCAGGGCCTACTGAAGGTGCTCCAGGGCGGGCTAATGTCAATTCTGTCGCCGCAGATGCAGCAGTCGACTACTTCGGTCGGTTTTAGCCGTTTGCTGGGAGGGGCGGAGGACATTGCGATTTTTCGACACAGAGGCCGCCCTGGGGGTCAAAACGATGATTGCGATGATGTTGGGATATTTTGTCGCGCAAGATAAAAGTGACGGTCGTGTTTGAATCTCAGTGAAGTTCGCACTTCACGGTGTCTCTTGCCTGGTCGGTACCTGCCGTTCTAGTGGACCTGCCTGCCTGCTAGGAGCCAGGCGCGATCGTGAAATGCCAAGATCACGGCACCTCGTACCTGGCAGAGATGGGGAAAGAGCCTGAGTTGGTGAAGCTGTCGAGCCAAAAACGCAATCAAGTGAGATCTGTCGATTAGTACATTGCCATGTGTCTTTGCTCATGTTCCAAAAGCACCCGAGCCATTTTGCTTAACTCACCGTGTTTGTTGCTGTTGCCTGGTTGCCCGCTGCATATCTGTGCGCAGGCACTTCGCGAACTGGCACGGGTACGGGCAGATGCACGCGTAAGACCGCGAGCTGGAACTGGGGCACGTGTGAAGACGTGCATACCTACCTACCTACCTGATCCTCGTGGTTTAGTCGGCGTTCAATGACTTCATCGTTAGTGTCCTGTCGCTCGAGCTTTCCACACCGGTAGGCTGAGCATCTAGTGCTCGTGATTCGAGGAATCGAAGCCGATGAACTGACCCTCGCATATAAGTCAAATTAGTCTCAGAGAATCCTTACTCCGGTCGGAGCTACGACTGAACGAAGTACAGAAGAAATATCCTAGGGAAGACTTTGTACAGAGGATCCCTTATGACCCTTAGAAGTGCGGCTCTAGGCAAGCGCCGAATCTCGGAGATGATCAGGCAAGCCTGTACGAGCCTCGGCTCTCACGTTCCCTACTGCCAGCTAAACTAGTACAACCGAGTTCAAGAGACGGCGAGATGCGAATCTTGGGACATATATTGCATGTCTCGCTGTCCGTGTCAAAGGTAAAGCGGCCTCGCTGTTACGTGCTGTCTACTCGATCCGTGCAGGCTGGGGGCTCGACGACTCAAGAACCGCACGCAGCGGCAGGCATGTCGTCTGCGTCGAGCAAGACTACGATGCAAGCAATCCACATTCCCAAGTGGCTGCCACAAGACACAGGCTACCCGTCCCTGAAGCCCACCACTCAACCTGTGCCCTCACCCTCGCCAACAAACCTCCTCATTGCCATTACCCACTCCTCTCTCAACCACGTCGACCTGCTGTACTCGCGAGGTCTGCACCAGAATAACGCCTCCGGACTCGTGAAACCGCCGTTCAACCTCGGTCTGGAGTTCTCTGGAGTCGTCGCCGCACTCCCAACCGATGCAAAAGCTGCATCAACATGTGGCTTCGCCGTCGGCGATCGTGTCTGGGGCGGCTGTGTAGGCAGTTTCGCAGAGTATGCGTCGGTGCCACCCTCGGCAGTGAGAAAGGTTCCCAACGGAACGAGTCTGCTGGACGCGGCTGGATTGGGTGCGGGCAGCCCGACGGTGAGCTATGGCGCCTTGATCTTGTGTGGAGGCGTGAAGAAAGGTGACCTGGTGCTCGTGCATGCGGCGGCTGGAGGATTGGGCGCGCCTGCTGTGCAGATAGCGTATGCAAAGGGAGCGAAGGTCATTGCAACAGTGGGCAGTGAGGAGAAAGCTAAGGTGGTGAGGAGCGAGATGGGAGAAATGGTTTTGGGCGTGGTGAACTACGAAGTCGAGGGCTGGGAGAAAGAGGTGGTCAAAATTGCAAAAAAAGAAGGGAAGGAAGGCGTCGACTTAGTCTACGACACAGTGGGATTGGTGCTAAGCTCGATCAGGTGTGTGAGATTCGACGGGGCGATTGTCATCGCGGGCTTTGCTGGAAGGAAGGGGAAGATGGAGACGGTGGCGATGAACAGAATTCTGTTGAAGAACGTCAGAGTGCTTGGGTACAGGTATGGCGAGAGTGGGAGAAGAGACCCAGACCACACGGCAGAATGCTGGCGCGGCACAGAGGAGTTGCTAGCGAAGGGCCAAATGAAACCGCTGATCTACAGAGTGCTTCACGGGCTAGATTCGGTGGGCGAGGGCTTGCAGGAGCTGTACGAGAGGAAGGTGTGGGGAAAGGCCGTGGTTGAAATTAGGAAAGAGGAGGATGTTCTGAGGGAGGTCACTGCCAAACCGAAATTGTGATTATCATACCGACGCCCGCTCGATTCGCTATTCCACAGACGCCTTTACGGAGTGGCCAACATCGGTCTCAGCACCTCGATCATGCGCGCCTCCCCATCGTCATGGCCAACATCGAAACGGACGTTGAAACCAGGACACAGCACGATTTGGCCCGAACTCTCGCCACTCTCCCATACCCAAATTCCACGACCATGCATACCGAAGATCTCCAATCCCAACTCGACCGCTTCCCGAAAGATGCTCGCTAGGTGACTTGACCTGGCCTCAGAGCTATACCGCTTCACAATCCATGGTCTGAACGCCAATGTAACCCGTTCTGACGCATCTCGGACCGTGCTGGCCATTGACTTTTCGACGTTGTCGAGCCCAAGCAGACCCAACGTCTCTATACGCCAACGGGCGAGCTCCTGAGGTCCATCATCTTTGTTGGAAGCCGCGATGAGTCTGTACATTGCCAGCAGGCTCCTCGGCAGAAGCGCATGATCATACTCGCATCGGCTTGTGTAGTCAAGTCTGGAGGTGATATACTCTGTAAGACAGTGCTTGATGAGGACTCGCGTGTCTTCGGCAGCCGGCAGCAGTGCCACAATGGAGTCCTCAAGATGCGGCGATTCGACATACCGGAGTCTGTCCTGCTCTGTTCTGGACAAGGCTTGACCATGAGCTGTTGAGGCTTGGTAGAAGTTGTCGACATGCATCTCAATCTGCTCGAACAGTGTCGAGATCTGCGTACGAAGATGCTTGACCACGGTCTCCAGACCTTGTTCATCCGAAACTTGGTGTGCCGCAGCGACAGGGCTGATGAGACCCCCAGCACTCGTAGAGAGTGCTCGTCGGGGTCTGTTGTTGAGTAGCATGGTCGGGAAGCTTTGACGCTTGTCGGATACAGAAGCTCTCTTGGCAGTAGCACTGGTCGTTGTTCGAACACTGGTCCCATCGATGCTTAGGTGGCGCGAGTCAGGACGCCGAGGGTGCAGCTGTGTTGACGGTCGACGCTCCTTGGGCGGGACTTCGGGCTGGATGTCGGAATCCTTTCGTTCATCCATCGTGGACTGTGCAACATCTGGAAACGGGAGTGGCAACAGCTTCGGGTCGAAGGTGTTTCGAATATGCGTATCTCGTCGCTGTCTGCGTTCTTTCCGCTTTCTGTACATCAAGTAAGCACCTGCTCCCACCAGGGCCAGAAGGATGCCACCGAAGAAGCTACCGATAGCAGCACCTGCGAGAGAGCTGCTTCTCAATGACGAAGTCGTCGCAGGCGGCATCGTCTGAGACACGCTTTGGACACAGCTGAGTACGAGCTCGTCCATGCTTCAGCTTCGGACAGCTTCCAGTTGACGCTGGTGTTATATGGCGTCGTGTTCCACGGTTTACCATCAACTGGTCCCTGCATTGTCAGGCTCCCACTACCTATGTCATAGGGCTTCGCGTTGGCTGGGAACGTGATATTTCCTAATGAAGCAGTCAGCCAGATTGGCGAGGGCGTTGCTGAAAAGTCCAGGTATATCGATGTGATGTTGATTGTGCGATATGATTTGGGCGTTTGGGTAGCACCATTACTTGATGTACCAGTGTTGGTGGACGAGGTGACCCAAGGTGTAGCTAGAGCGTCTGATTGACTGTTCCTCAAACCGCTGTCGTTGGGCGGACCACCGATGGGTGTCGTGGTTGCGATCGTTGTTGTCGTTGCCGCTACCGCTGGCGAGTCCGAGCCATCTTGACGCCGAAGCAATGCCATGACTGGTCCTTGTATACTTCTTGGCCCAAAGCATCGACTCTGGAGGTCAAGGGAAGGAAGAGAAGCACAAGCAACTATGGCAGGCGGTCCAGAAGTAGCAGCATCGTCTGATGAGCGCCAGTCAGTAGAAAGAGACCGCTCAGCAGCGTCCACACCAATTTCAGTCCTCCCATTTACTCAGGAACTGCTGTTTCGGATGCCTCAAACCCAGGCCAGGATTGGACATCTGACCAGAATGTTTGTAGCAGCCGCATAGGCGATGGCAAAAGACTTCCAGCGTCCTGTCCTACGTTACACGAACACGTTCAGACGCGGAGATCCTGCGGACCAGCCGTTTCAAAGAACGCGTTATGGCCTAGCTGGGCGCATCAGTTGCAATTCCACATCCGACACCAGTGGATAGAAGAAAGCTTGATCGGAGTGGCATTGGACACTCAGTCTGTGGAGATGGTAGATCTGGGCGTGGGAGAGGACCCGCACAAATGAGATCTGAATCAATGAGTGTTATTAGACTTCAATGCAATGAATCCTACTATCGCCAACGACTATGCAACTTTCCAAACCTTGCTGGTTTCGCGCCTGTGCTCAAGCTTTGTACCGCAAGAGACTGAAGCTATGCTTCGGGAACTTATAGCTCTCATCCACGTCAACCTCCTTCTCCGTAATGCCAACCTTCTGCTCGCCGCCCATATTCGTGACCTTGACATCATCACCGTTGACCTCCAGGACCTGAGCCTTGCCTTTGATGCCACCCAACTTCACCTCGTAGTCGTTGTCCAAATGCATGTTGACAACCGCAATGTTCACGACACCTTCCTCCTCATCGTAGCAAGCGCTGACATCCAGGTATGGTGTGCGCCGTGTGGCTCGGCAGTATTCGACTTTCGTCTTGCCAGTGTACTCTTCGCAGCCGACGTGGGTGGCGATAAGGTAGCCTTTCATGTACTTGCAGAACAGCTCGTACACATACCAAGTGGTCTGCTTGGTGATACCTTGCTTCGATGTCATGAGGGGAGAGAGAACGTTGACACTTTGCGCGATATTCGCCATGCCCACGTCAGCGGACTTCCGCACAAAGATGTTCAGCCACACGCCAACAGCCAATGCGTCACTCAAAGTGTAGTTTTCCTCGCCGCCAGCAGATCCAACCGCCCTGGACGGCATCCACACATTCCATTCGTCGAAGCAAATGAGAGGTCTTGGCTGGGAAGCCGGGATCTTGGACTCGTAAAAGGGAATGTCAATCAGGCCTTTGGCGATCTCGATGTTGCGTTCTGCCGTTAAAGGGCCGACCACATTCTCGTAGTGGTCGTACGAGGCGGTATAGAGATGGATGGAGTGCATGTCAATAAGAGGCTTGCGATACTCGCCCAGGTCGTCTTTGCCGGCGGGTCGAATGCAGTGCTTGAGGACTTTGAAGTCCCACGAATGGGCACCTTCGGCACCGCAGAGGACAAGGACAAGGTTTGGGTCGAGTAATTTGAGTGCCTTGGCCCATTCTAGGGGGATCATTAGCACACCGTGGACATGGATTCGAAGTACTTACGAAGTGCTCTCTCAGCATATGCTTCCGCCGTCAGTTGACTGACTTGCCAATCTCCCCACATCTCATTGCCCAAAGCCCAGTACTTGACTTTGTATGGCTCTTCGTGCCCATTTGCTCGTCGCATGTTGGCATACTTGGTGTTTTTGGTGCCGTTGCAGTAGTCGACCCATGCAAGAGCTTCATCGAGGGTACCAGTTCCGAAGTTGAGGCATAGGTAAGGCTCGGCACTAACTGCCTTGCACCACTTCATGAACTCATCTGTGCCGAAGTGATTTGTCTCGACTGTACCCCATGCCAGTTCAGGAAAAGCAGGACGCTGATCTCTAGGTCCAACACCGTCCTGCCAGTGATATGTAGCACAGAAGTTGCCGCCAGGATATCTGAAAACTGGGATTTTCAGGGGTTTGAGTGCCTCAATAACGTCTAACCGGAAGCCATCTTCGTTGATGAGTTCCTTGTTCGGATTGTCCGGATCGAAAATGCCGCCGTAGATACATCGTCCCATGTGCTCTGTGAAGCCAGAGTAGATCAGGCGATTAATGGGATTGAGACGGTGATCAGGGAAAACATTGATGTAGGGAGTCTTTGAGGTGGCAACGAAGGTGGTCATCTTGGCGGCGATGATGATGGTGGTCGTGGTCGACAGTGGACAGATGTCTTGATCCCGTAAATGACCGAATTAATGAGGTGAAGCGATGATACAGTCTAACGATACTTAGGGAGAGAGGTGAGGGATAATTGTCGATGTTCTGGACGAACAGTAAATGTATCTCAACCGGCTAAATTGAGTCGCAGCTTCCTTGGGTTGGAGAAGGGCGATTGAGCATATCCTGGGATGTGGAAGATAAGACAAGATGTGGACTTGGCTGATGCAGATGAGTTTAAATTAATAGCGAAGGTCAAGATTATCAGCTGGTGATGGTGTGTTTGTTGCTGCAATTCGCTGAGCCGCTTCCAAGCGATGCTGGCGAAGGCCAATGCCGATGGAGGAAGGCACGATGCAAACAATCGGTGTAGAAACGGGCTGTGACGACCCAGAGGAAATCGGACTTACTTCACTGCAACGGGCCGGGCAGCATTTTGAAGATTGGATTCATGTTGTATCACAGAATGTCAAGATCTGACTTGACCACGTTGTTGAAGGTTCGCTGCACCACCGGAGCCGGCATGTCGCACTGCGTGTGGAAACTTTCCAACAACCACTCCGCCGCTGGAGAATGGATGAGCTTGGAGAACTGTTGTGGATGCCACCCCCGGAGCAGCGGGGTCTGTTGCAAGGTCAGAAGTCCAGACGCGTCGACAGACCGTGCCCGCGTATCGGACCATGTCCCGCGAGCTGGGTAAGAAGCTGTGTTGCCTCGCATAACATCGTAAGTCAGAATTGAGCTGGAGAGTCTGAGCAGCAACCTTGGAAGGAAGAGACTTTGGACGCCCTTGGGGCCGGGAGAAAAGCCATTGCCAAGCTTCGAGCTGAGAGGAAGTTCCACCACCAGATGACAGCTACACACTTTACTCTCGAGTGGCTCTATCAAAATTGAGCCTAGAAACACCCAAGTAGGCGTGGGCCAGGACGTGTTTGAATATCCATGCATCAATCATCACAAGACCGGGGGAGCAGCGTTGAATTATCAATCTAGCGACACAGCCCCTTCCGCTCCGCACCGTATGCCGAACGACACGTTCCTGCGACCCTACTCCCCGGCCTCGTACCAATCTCCTTCGTTCTGCTCCTCTTCCCACTCATCTCTCGACAACGTCTCATTGACCCTGTTGTGCATGCTCGGTTAGACATCTTGAACATGGGACGGTACAGTAGAGAACGTTCACCAATTAGGACCATACACCTCTCTGTTGGTCTTCCACACACGTTTCTTCGGGGCCTTCTTGACATTCGGCTCTGTATCCTTGTCGTCGCCGTTCTCCTCGTCATCGGCAATGCGGGCCTCATGCTCCTCGCCGGCGTTTTTGTTGTCGTCCGAGGCTGCGCCTTGACGCGCCTGGGACGGTACCCGAGCCATCAACTCTGTGAAGGATTTGGGCTTGCCTTCTCTCACCGGAGAAATCGGGGTGACATCTACGGAATGGAGAACTCGTCAGCTATCATGCATAGTACACAAGCCTGGTATCGCTTTCGGAAGGTGAGGCACTTACTTGCTTTGCCGCTGAACACCTCGTACTGCCTCGGCGGGCCTTGGGCTGGTTTCGGCTGGACTGTACTATCTACTGCTTTATCTGCTGGATCATCCATCGCTCCAACAGCGGCAGAGGCAGTCGAATTGTCGCGACAGCCACGACCGTCGACGAGAGTTTCGACAGAGCCATCCTCGTGGCGCCGGTAGCTGAACCTACTCAGGTCTGCAATGCCATTAGTGGCGAGACCATCGTGAACAAATAGACTAAACTCACCAGCCTTGCCAGCGAACGCAGCGTGAGCAGTCTTCATCGCTGCCTTCTTCTGCTCCTCTGCTAGTGAAGGAGCCATCTGTCACTGTTCGGAGACGCGAACTAAAAATGCCTATCGACTCAGACTTTCCTCGCAGTGTATGTGGTATGGAAGGTGAGCGTGAACTGGGATGAGGATAGCGGTGGATGATGTACAGGCAGGTAAGCAGCAGCCGCATTGGTGGACTGAAATTGAAGTGACAATTTGGTTCGCGCTTCTTAAGAGGCGCTGCCTTGGTCTTGGCACAAGCTCTTGCTCGATTACATTTCACCTGAAGAAGGTGCTTGACAGTATCGAAGTCGCCCGGCGCGACGGAGCATAGATGTCTGAGGCGCTGAACGTTGCCGCACTGCCAGCTCCCAACAGCCTTTGGTCTCTCAATACGCCAGCATCATCTAACATGCTCAGTGGTACTAGCAAGTCCCTTCTCCGCAGTGACAGCTTCGAGGCGACGTTCGAGGTCGCCTTCGATGTATGACTCCTTGCTGACCCCAATGACAACCCACGGAGCGTGCTCGAAAAGGTAGTTCATCTCCTCGAGCGGACGGCGGGCGGTCTATATTGGTGTCAGTGTGTGAGCTCTAGAGCATGACAGAAATTTCGCATACCTCTGGCAAGACGATCCAAAAGAACACAGCATTGGTGAAGTTGCAGACGCAGAAGAGGATGTAAAACCGCCACCCGATATTGGTCATCGCAATCGGGGTTACCTGAAGAGAATTGTCAGTACATATCGCGCAGACTTCGAGAGGATACTCACTTGGCCGATCATGGTGTTGAAGGCGAAGCTCGTCATCGTTGCGATTGAGACGCCTTTGCTTCTTGTTCGAGTATCGAATACTTCAGCCTAATTGAGAGCATCACGGTCAGCATAGTCTCAGGACACGAGATCGAGATCGAGGAGAACAGGCAAGGAGAGGTGATGGCTGATCGGTAGCCCTTTGAGGCACGCTGGAGCCAGCATTCGCATTGTTACTCGGCTACTTACTAGGATGATCCAAGAAAGTGGCCCGCAGGTGCACGAGAAAGAGAAGTTCCACAGCCAAGTGACCACGATGAACCCCCATTGAGCTCCACGGTTGCTGGTCGTACCGGGAGGGAAGACAGCCAGCATGATCGTCGCAATGATGAATGTAAGACAGTTGCCTAGGTTGCCCAGGATGAGCGGCCACCTACGGCCCGTCCGGTCAATGAAGAGAATCGTAGTGAACTGGGCCACAAGAGCAATGATGCTGCTGATGCCCTGATATTTGAGTGTGTCGTCGGTCGCAATGCCCATATTGGCGAAGATGATGGGCGAGTAGTACTGAATGGCACTGACACCAGTCATCTGCACTGAAGCCTGAATCGAGCAGCAGAGAAATAGTCGGCGGAAGGCAGATCGTGACTTGAAAAGCTCAACATAGGACTTGGCTTCATGAGCGTGCTCGTGAGCGATCGATGCCGAAATCTGCTCGAACTCTGCCCGGACCCACGGGTCGTTGGTGTCGCCGTGCGCATGTAGGCGAGCGAGAGTATGCAGCGCCTCATTCTCTTTGCCATGATCGAGTAGCCATCGAGGACTTTCGGGGAACATGAAGATTAGAGCTCCCAAGATAATCGCAGGAATGATCTGGATAGCCAAAGGAATGCGCCACTGGCCGGAATTGGTCTTGATGTAGACATAAGTTGCCCATGAGACCCAGGAGGCCGTCAACGCACCCACTCCAAGCATGAATTGTTGCAACGCTGTGATGCGTCCACGAATCGACGGGTGAGCAAGCTCGGCCTGGTACAACGGCACAATCATGACCAAGAAGCCGACACCGAGACCAGCCAGGAAGCGGCCAGCCCACAGGAAATGGAGATTCTGTCCTCCAGTCTGCAGTGCGCCGCCGAGTGTGAAGATGATCGCCCCGATGGTGATGGTCCAGCGTCGCCCAAGGAAGTCGCCAGTGGGACCTCCTCCGAAAGCCCCAAAGAATGCGCCCGTGGTGAACATTGAGACAACAAGGCCGATCTCGTCATCGTTTGGGTTAAAGGCCTCCTTGAAAGTGTCGGACGCGACGACGGACGCGATGACGCCGAGGTCATAGCCAAAGAGGAACGAACCAAGTGATGCGAAAACGCCCACTAGGAACTGGTAGACTTTTGGCGGAAGAGCCATGGTGCAGGTGGACACCTGTAGGCTTGGGCGAGAAGCTGGACGAGGATGAAAAGTGCTGCGTCCCTTTCGCTTCCCCGGATTGAAGGATTATGCGGAGAACGAGCAGTCCAGATGTTGGAGCGGAAGCAGGAGCATCTCAGACTGATATAAGATCTCGACTCAAGCTTCCCACGTCCGTCGTGGCAACGTCCGGACGGTACTGCTTCATCTCGTTAGCGCTCCACTCCATCACAAGGTCGATCCCAGATAGTATGAATGGACTGGTCGATTGGCATCGCCTGCAAAACTTGTTCGCCATCCTCCGGGATATGGCTCGATATGGCTAGATCGACGCCGGTGTTGACCCATTCCAGGTTAGTCAGAATCTCCTCCCCGGATTGCGGGCTCGAGGGGTGGGGTTCCCTTATTCCGCCGGAGTGGGTTGCTGGGGTTCACAAGATGAATACTGATCGAAGAAAACCGGAGAAGCATGTGTTCAAGGTTGAGTAGGGTTTGTGGTTCGTGTCTGACACATGCGACCACTCGGCATGCTACCAGACGTGGCAGATTCGCGCTGCCATGTCGAAGTCCACATGGGTATCTAAAATCTAGCTGGCCTGGTCCGTCTTCAGACCGCGCTCCCAGACCTCGGACCAGAAACCTTCTCTGTACAGCCGCAGCACCTCGAAGCCAACCTCTATAGCGATGAGGATGATGATGGTCCATTCGAGAAAGAGCCCGTGCTTCTCACTCAACCTCTCCCGTAGCACACTGGCAATCTCAGCAGCATAGTCCATCTTCTCGTTGAGCACCTTGATCCGGATACCGACATCGAGAGCTCTGCCAACCTGGTCATAGTAGTTCTCGAGATTCAATTCATACTTCGAATCCCAAAACAGATCTGGCAGGGAGTCTGTGAGCTCCGAATACAGGTTCAGCTGAGCCCTCAATTCTAGCAATTGCCCGGTCTTGCGAAGTATGAAGCCTCGGGAGAACCTCAGCGGTAGTCGAGAGCCCTTTGACAACAGTGGAGGAATGCTCGCGGTAGAGGCGAGGTAAGTCGACAGATTTGTTTCAAGCACAGCGAGCTTGGTAGATCGAGCAAAGCCGGAAGAGAAGGCGATCTTGGTCAATGTCGCGTCGATACCGTGCGCATTCGACTCGTTGTCTGTGTTCAAGGCCTTGGTACCGAGAACAATCGTGTCTCCTCGGATTGTACTGGTTTCTCGGCTAGGATCCTCTATGAAATCCAGATCTTCGGTTTCAATCGGTTCAGGGTGATGGTTTGTGGCTGCTGGGGCAAGCGTTCTCGTGGCGAAATAGGATGTGAAGCCTTCTGGCAGAGCCCATGTCACAAGTGTTCCGGAGGGAAAGATGAAGACGTCGCCCACCTCCTGGGCTTCCAGCTCCGATACAGAGACGTTCGAAGAGCGATAGATGGACGAGACTGGCACCTGGACATGAACGACTTGTGGGTGTAGACCAGTGTTCAGAGGATCTGGCTCGTAGCCCTTAGACCGTAGTATCTCTACCACCTTTGGTATATCAAAAGTCTCTGCGACCGCATAAGCTGTGACCAGCTTCGGCGCTTCGACGTCTTCCTGTTGTTGCTGCTGCGTTTTGACACTGTGCCCAACCTTAGAGCGTTGCGCCTCGACGGCTACTCTCCGCAGTGACGTCTTTGCAGCGCTCGGCCTTGCAGTCTTCCTTTTCTGTATAGTCCCTGGCTGCGTGTTTTGGCTATCTGGATCCTTCTGAGTCGATAGCGCCGCATTCGAAGAGAAGAAGTCTCGCCGCCGCGGACGTTGGAAGATCGGCGAGGCGTGGAGTGGCCGCAGTCCGGGCTGCCTGTACAGGTCCCATCCAGCCCTACGGCATGAGAAACATGCAGATGGCCCTATCAACGCCGCTGCTAAGGGCCGCACGTTGATAGTCTGCATGCCTAGCAATCCGAAGAATGGAAGGTGTACGTGGGAGTCGCCATCTTCTTCCACCTCCAAGTCCAAGATCCTGGGCTTGGCGCGCATCATACCTCCATACAACCGCGTGATCAAGCTTGAACGTTGCACGTTTCATTTCTAAATGACGCGACAATAACCACAGTATCACGGATGGCGGTGGGGGAGGGCTCATCAAGCCCAGACGGAGGACACGACTCCGCCGAAAATCATGACGATCCTCCCAACGCTGAACCGAGCGTTCACGAATCCGAGGACGAGGAGGAGGAAGAACCACGCCTCAAGTACGCCAACCTTACGAAGAACCTAGGTGCCCTCTATCGGAATGGAGATGCTGCAAGCGCCTTCTTCGTCGCTGGCGAGAAGCTTATAATTGGCACCCACAACGGCGGCATCAATGTCCTGACACTGCCGGGCCTCGATACTCTCAAGCGATACGATGCACACACTGCTAGCGTCTCCTCGATATCGATATCGCCGTACCCGCCGCCTCTGCCTACTTTGAGACTCGACGCTGCCCAAAGGCTGGCCTCTGAGTCGGTACAGCAAGAGAAGGATGCCTCCCCGGCACGATCGAGTCCTGCGGGCAAGGACAGTCCACGTAGGTACCCGTGCCGCCAACTGCGGCGAACCAGATCTACATTGGTACCTCGTCGATAGACGGCAATGTCTGCGTTCAGTCACTGGTCGATCCCAAAGATGTACAGCTTAGGAACTTTGGCCGGCCAGTGCAGTCCGTCTCCTTGTCACCGGAATACAAGTCAGATCGGATGTATTTGTCCGGAGGTCAGGCGGGTGCCCTAGTGCTCACGACTGGAGGGCAGATAGGCAAGGCAGCCAATGCTTCCACGACTGGAACTGCTGCTGCTGCAGCATCGTCTTGGCTCGGGTCTATGGGACTAGGTGCCAACACAGGCACAGACAAGACATTGCATTCCGGAGAAGGCACTATCAGCACAATCAGATGGTCTCTGTCTGGAAAATTCGTTCTCTGGGTCAACGAACAAGGCATCAAAATCATGCGCTCACATCTGCAGCTCAGTAGTAGCCAATCGGGACAAGAATGGAAACGATTCAGCCATATCGACCGACCAGATAAACCTCTCTGGGACGACATGGCCGGTGTCTGGAAAGCGCGTGTTGAGTGGATTGATCGGAATATCCTCGAATCCGAGGGAGACGACTCTTCTCAGCCCTCGAACGGTGGGGCACTGCAACCCACGGACAACGAGGAGGTGCTGGTCGGTTGGGGTGACACGGTCTGGAAGCTGCGTGTAATAGTGGGCGATGAGAAGAGCAAGAGTTCAAGCAAGCCTCGAGCAGAGGTCGTTACGATGTGAGTCATCAGGTCATGCTACTGGCATCACTAACAAGCACAGTATACGATTTGATGACTGTACAATATCTGGCGTTTCACTATATACCCCATCAACGCTTCTAGTTCTAGCATATCTCGAGAAGAAATCGAAAGCATCCGACACATCTAATGGCGCCAAGAAAGGCAGGCGTAACAAGCAGACTGCTCTTGAGCCTGAATTGCGGCTTATTGACATCAACACCAAAGAAGAAATCGACTCGGACACTCTGGAGATCAGTAGATTTGAGACTTTGTCGTCCCCGGATTATCACTTGAGCATCCTGCCACCGATGCGCATACCAGCAGCACTTGCCCAGCGAGGTTACCTTGGTCAGATTGGCGGTGCAATCGGCACGGGTATGACTACAATGGGTTCCGGCCTGTACACCGGCGTCGAAACTGTTGGTCAAGGTGTCTGGGACGCCACGATGTACGCGCCACGCAAACTTGGCGCAAACCGACTCTTCAGCACCAGCGACAGCGTGCGGAGTGGCCGAGCTTCGGACAAGCCAGTAAGCGTACGCGAGCAACGAAACTACTTGACCGGCTGGCTACCTGGCTTTGGCTCCATCAGCGGGCCACAAGATGAGGAAGTACGTGATGTTGCGCAGACCAGAGGCATGAAGATATTTATTTTCAGCCCGTACGACTGTATTGTTGCAGTGAAGCGAAATTCTGCGGACCGGCTGCGATGGCTGGTCTCCCTCGAGAAGTATGAAGAAGCATGGAAGTTGCTAGATGAGCATCCCGAGGCCGCTGAATCCGAACCGTCGGACTCTATCCCACCTACTCCGTCAGGAGCAAGCTCTGTTGTGCAGTCTGGGTCCAGCGGCCAGGCTCGGCATGCTACACTTGCCGAGTTTTTCGAAGACAGCGCGTCGATCACAAGCACGGTCAAGGGGAAGGCCGAAAAGCACACTGCTGCCGACAAGGAGAAAAGACAGATCGGCGAGCTGTGGCTGAAGCAGCTTGTTGCGGCGAAGAAGTGGGTGGAGGCTGGTGAGGTCGCCGGAAAGGCTCTCAACACCACACCGAGATGGGAGCATTGGGTCTGGATCTTCATCAAGAATCACAAGTTCGATGAGATTTCTCCCTACATTCCGACTCTGGATTTGACACCGCCTTTGCCATCCTTGGTATTTGAGATCGTGCTTGGTCATTATGTGACTTTCAATCGACAAAGGTTCCGAGAGCTACTCGACAAGTGGCCATCTGACATCTTCGACATCAGCAGCATCACGACAGCGATTGAGGGTCAACTCAGCTCTACTGAGCAACACTCCGATGACTGGCGAATTCTGCAAGAATGCCTAGCCAAGCTCTTCCTCGCGGATGGGCGGTACGATGAAGCCTTACGATGTTACATACGACTGCAAGACGCCGACACGGCGCTGACCCTGATCAAAGAGCATCATCTCATCGAAGCTATCGCTGATGACATTCCTGCATTCGTCCAGCTTCGAGTCTCGGCCGAGCAGCTTAAGTCCGCAGCACGCGATGAGCTCGACGATCTTGCTTCCGAGCCCATCAAATTGCTCGTCGACGAAGCAGAACACGGCGTCGTTGATGCGAATGACGTTGTCGGTCAGCTCGAGCAAGCCAATCTTTCGATGTTTCTGTTCTTCTATTTCCGTGGCCTCTGGCGCGGCGAAGGCACGCATCAAAATCACTCCACTGTCCGTGGACGAGCACTCGACAATCTTGCTGCCGATGCAGGCAAGCTTGTCGTAGAGGAGTTCGCAGACACTGCGGTCAAGCTTTTCGCTGAATACGACCGGGATATCTTGAATGACTTCCTCCACATCTCTACATCGTACACGTTCGAGTCGGCTTTAAAGACTTGCGAGAGCCGCCACTTTATTCCTGAATTGGTCTACCTCCTCTCAAAGACCGGTCAAGTGAAGAAAGCTCTCTTCCTCATCATCGACGAACTCAACGATGTCTCGAAAGCAATCGAGTTCGCTCGAGAGCAAGATGACAAAGATCTGTGGGACGACTTCCTCGAGTACTCCATGTCTCGACCCCGCTTCATCGCCGGCCTACTAGCGGAAGTCGGCACAGCAATTGACCCAATCGAGCTCGTCCGACGAATACCCTCCGGCATCGAGATTCCAGGCCTAAAGGAAGGCCTTCGGAAGATGCTCCGCGAGTACGATCTCCAGGACAGTATCAGCGCTGGCGTCGCTCAGGTCCTAGCTGGAGAGGTCGCAGTGGGCATGCAGACGCTGCGCCGGGGCCGACGGCATGGCATCAAATTCGATGTGCCTGTGCCGAAGAAGAAGCAAGTGGAAATATCTGACGATTCGACGACAATCGTTGCCGACGGTGAGAAAGCATCAGAAGAAGAAAGTCTTGTTGAACCAGGTCACTGTGCGTCATGCAACCGGCGTTTTGGTACTTCGACGGCAGCCGAGAAGATTACCCTTGTTGGATTTGCCTGCGGCCATGTCTACCATCTGAACCACCTGCTAACCGGCCCAGAAGCGGATGATGCAGTGCCGGACTACTTGCCTGGAGGCGGGGATAGGGATGAAGAGGACGAGGATCGAGGGTTCACAAGGAGTATCGGACCGAAAGTCACGAACGCACGATTGCTGCGGGAGAAAATCGCGCAAGCGGGCGGATGTACGGTCTGTAAGGTGAAGAAGGAGAGGGTCAAGGCTGTGGAATGAGTGGCTAATTGGATTATTGTGAGATGTCAAGGAAGTGGGTCCATGGTGCTAAAAAGTTCGCCTCACTCCGCACGCTCTTTCTTCACCATGTCTTCCAGCAGATCCAGCCCGCCCAGCTTCATGAATCCTCCGTCACCCAGATCTGGAGGCACAACAGATTCTAAGCCACCCTGCAGCAATTTCACACGACCTGCTGCACCACCTCGCCAGATCTCCGCTGGTGGTCCACCCTCTCTCAGCAGATCGTCCACAACGTTTTGGGCCCACTTGTCTTGGTCCTCAGCATACGCCTCTGTCGCATCACCCCTGATGACGTTCTCGACCTTCTCCTTGATTGGCATGTAAGGACTATCAGGTGGCAGAGTAAGTGCATTAGTCCGGTTCTCCGAGAAGTTCGATTCGGTCGATCCAGTCTTCAGATCCACCACCCGAATACCAAACGGCCGCAGCTCGATGCGCTGCGTCGCCGAAAACGAGGCCAGGGCCGCCTTGGACGCAGAGTAGGCGGAGTGGTACGGAGTCCGAAGAGTGGACGAGATGGAGGTCTGATTTACTAGAAGGGCTATCCCTTGCTCTGCAGCGGTCTGCATGAGCAGTGGCAAGAATGCCTGCGTCACGGCCAGATGGGACCACAGGTTGACATCGAACAGCTCGCGTGCTTTCTGGAGATCGAGATGTAGAAAAGGCATGTAATGGCCGCCGCCGGCATTGTTGATAAGCATGTTCAAACCCTTGTGACATGTGGATTTGACAGTGGCCAGGCAGGATTGAATGGACTCGTCATTGAGGACATCGAGCTCGAAGCACTTGATATCGAGCTTCTGGAGGGACTCGGTCTTGCTGAGGTCTCGAGCGGTGGCTAGTACACGGACGCCTCTGCTGTGGAGGGCTTTGGCCAGGGCTGCACCTAGGCCGCCATCGGAGCAGCCCGTGATGAGAGCCGTGAACTTGTTGGGCTCTGGAGGCATCCTCACTCAGCGAGTCAGTGGTTGCCGGCTGCAGTACCTAGTAGATAGCAGCATACATACATACTGCAGTACTGCCCACGGGTAGAACCTGCCAAATTCCGGGTGCTCCCTTCTTCATGACGACACTGTAACTTCCCCAGCATTTCATACAGCAGGCATCGGGAAGGCACGAACCCTAATCTCTGACAGATGACTCAAGCCCCCATCGCCTGTTGCACCATCTTGTCCTACCATCAACGTCTGCCAAAAGCCCCGGAACTTGTGAAGACCCGTCGACAACGAGCAAATGCGCCCTGCCAAGCGCGGCTGCCAATTAGGCGCCCATGACCGAGTCGGTCAGGCACTATTGCAGCACTAGCCGCACCCTGATAAAGGCAGAAAATCCCAATTGACGGTATGGGTTCTGGCAACCGCCGATGGACGCAGCTAGCTTGATTGTCGGTTTACCCGGTCTCTTCAACGATTGTATAGAGCTCTGGGAACGCTTCAACAACTACAGGGAATACGACCAGGCAGCATCCACCGTAGCGAACATACATGCGGCGCAGAAGCTGCGACTCACTCAATGGGCACGTGCAGTGGCGTTAGCTGACGGGAAGCTGCGGCCAGATCATCATGAGGCTTTCGATGATCCCGAGGTCACCACTCTTGTCCGGAACATCTTGCAGAAGCTGAAGGATCTTTTCGCTGAGCATGATGAGAAAATCATCGGCCATACGAAAACGAAAACCCAAAGTGATGGGTCAAAGGCCCTCGGCACCTCTAAACGGGCTGCCTTCAGATGGGCCATCTCGGACAAGAATCGAGTCATCACATATGTTGACCAGATCGAAGCACTTGTGTCTGCTTTGTACGATCTCCTTCCTCTCGATCGAACCTCTGGAACTTTGTCCGGATCGCTGGGCACGAACACCGACAAGCTTACTGAGTTGTTGAAAGTTCACGCGAAGCCGCCCAGCAGCGGAGCCTGCAGATTGTTGATCAGTATATTGGCGCACCCAGAACCAATTTCGACTACCAGGAACAAGCCGCAGGAAGGGCTCCTGGCACCTGTGAATGGATTCTCTCCCATCCGGGCTACACCGCATGGCGTGTGCAATCGCGGGAGCCTACTCTACTGTGGTTGTCTGGGCCTGCCGGTCACGGAAAGAGCGTCTTATACTCTCGTACCCTGCTCGAGCTGATGACCGATCGAGGACTCGATCTTGCTTATTGCGTGGCAAGTGGACATGCGAGCAAAGACCTTGAGGAAGTCCCGAGGATTACTTTATCTGCATTGATCCGCCGAAGTCCTGACGTACTGAACATGGTTCTGAGCCAGATGCAGAGCTCGATCAGTAGGACAGGCACCACATCAGAAATATGGACTATCCTTGCTATGGTCGCGGCAATATTGCCGTCGCTGGTTCTTGCTATTGATGGTCTGGACGAGTATCCGTATGGCGCACGATCCGAGTTCCTGGACAAGCTGCGAGAAAGCTTGGCTACGTCAACGGTGAGGTTATTACTAGTGAGTCGACGGGAGACTGATATCGAATCTGCGCTGCATTCGTTCGAAGCCTCCTTTACTGTCCACGAGTGTTTGCTGGACAAACAGCTACTCAACGACGACCTGAAGTCATATGCTTCCACTGTGGTCGATGAGAAATTGATAAAGCATACCACAGCTTTCAGAGAAGAAATCGCGAAAGACTTAGTCACTCAATGCGATGGTATGTTTTTGATGATGCGCTTGCAGCGGGATCAGCTAGGTCCTCCGAACAAACCCTCGCGGAAAAGCAAGAATGAGTTACGGAAGATTGTCAGTGAAACGCCAAACGGGCTTGACAAAGCATACGAAAGAAACATCTCGCAGATCGTACAACAACCCGAGAAAGATAAGCTCAAGGCCTTTGCAATTCTCCAATGGGTCATGCATAGTAAGGAGCCCCTTACTGTGGCAGAATTGACAGAAGCGGTCATCATAAGCCTGGCGCCCTTCAGCGAAGACGAAGACGAAGACAGCCAGACCTTGATAGACCCGGACGATCTGCCAGAAACACTTGACGAAGAATACGTCCAGACTGAGCTACTTGCACCTTGCGCGTCAATGATTGACCATATTTGCTCGGCCGTCACCATACCCATCGCTCTTGATGTCACGAACCTCTTCCCCCAACCACCCATGCACGCCTGCCCTCCGTCCTCTCTTTCGCCAGCTTGCCCCAACTTGGATCTGCTGCTCGCATCACGTATATCCACGACGAGACTGGAAGTAGGAAGGCCGTGGCGAAGAAGGTGACTCGTGCTGGGTGGCCGCCCGGTGACCGAGTCGGGCCAAGCATGGACCACCTGCCTGGGTATGATGGTGATGCTGCTGGCATTATTGATTTGTTGTATGAGGCACTTGGTGTTGGGCTGTATGTGCCGCTGATCGAAATTTACTCCAGTATTTTCGTGTCTCTTGGAGTTGCTCGCAATTCGGGACGTTGACCACAGCGCGATTTGCAGAGGACGATGCTGAGCTTTTATGAACATCCCATTCCTCACCATCTATGTCTTGCGGAATACATCATTCCAAACGCATCAGAACAGTGCTCTGTCCAAATGAGGCTTGTCCACTTCCCAATCCGGAAAGTCAGACCACAACATTGTGGTGTGATAACACTCACATCATCAGAACGGAGACAAGCGAGATCGGAATGTACCGTGGTGCGATCAAGGCGCGCTCACACCACCACTTACTCACGAAGAAGTGACCTTGTTGAGGTTGCGGTGGTCTTAGTGGCGCTGCTTTGTGGCCTGGTTGGACGAGTGGTGCACTCGTTGGTACTCGGCAAATATGCACACTTACAAGTTTCGTCGACATAACAAGCAAAAGATCGCTTCTCTCTGATGACTAGAGCAGCTTTACCCACGAATCTCTCTGCCCATCTGACCATACTGACATAAGGGAATGCAGAAGGAATACGTGATGAAGCTCAGCGCAAAGACGTGGCGTGATATAATTGTGCTGCCAAGCTTTCACTGCCTGCATGCCCATTCTATCTCGACGACATTACTTGAGTCCTGCTGCTAGACTAGCAAGCCGCAACTGCCTTCGGTTACTGACAACATTGCTGTGAAAGATGTGAAGCTATTGATCAGGCATCGCTGTCAATGTTCGTCGCCGCGTGGTTCGACCTCAGTCTTCCCTGAACTCGGCCACCTCCACTCGCAATCGCATCGGGTGCGCTAGCACTGCTCCTGCGCGACACTCTCATCCGATCGCGGAGTCCGTCCCGTGCTTACTGATGGCCGGCACATGGTGTGGAGCGCACGGCGTTCGTGTCCTGGACCCCGGCAGCTCGCCTTCGTCCGACGAATACTCCCGATTGAAGCCCCCTTGCGAGACGTCTGAACCTTTGCAGCCAAACTTCCGCAGCGCCCTCCCTGACCGGGAAATCCACAATGAGTGTTCCATGCCAGCTAAGACTCAACTGAGGCCTTCCTAGCCTTTGAGCCCTCCTGTATTACGTCTGCTCCGTCCTTGCCGCACCCATCTCTCTTGGCTGCTTGCTGTCTGCTCTGCGGGGTTGACCAAAAAGCCTAATGCCTCCCGCTGTGGCGCTCTGTGATACCAGTCATAGCTTACTCCGGCTCACATCCGGCCACGAGAAACGAATATTGTCATTCCTCAACCCATCAACCACGACCTGTACTCCGCCAATCCTAACCATCAGATCCAGTCGATGGTCTCGATACTCCCGCTTGAAGCCGGCAGGTCTCTTGGCTCCCAGCTTGGTCATTGTCTTCAGTCCCTCCCTCGCCTCATCAAACGTCGTCCTCACACTTGTTCGCTGCTTGATGCGATCCAGCCACTTCCCTAACGGCGTATCCTTCTCCGGGCCCAGTCCGGATCCAACACTCGAGTTCAGAATCGGTGCAATACACAGGTCCGCCATGCCAAATTGCTCACCGGAGAAGTATGAACCCTCGCCAAGCTTCACCGTTAGCCACTCCTGCAGCTCCGTCGCGATAGTCTGAATGTTCGCGATCAACTTCTCCGCCACAGCACCCTCCGCACGCTTGAAGATCCGGATTTCCCCCGCCGCCCACATCAATGCCTCATACTGCGTCAGACAGACTTGTGCCGCTAGCGAGGCAAGCGCTTTCCGCGTTGGGTCACTGGGATGAAGATTTGTCGAGGGCCAGGTGTCGTTGATGTACTCCAGAATCACAGGCGTTTCGAAGAGAGTGACATCGCCGTGCACAAATGCAGGGACTTCTGCACGAGGGTTGAGTGTGCCGATCGGGGCGATGCTACCGGCAGGCGTTTTTGTGAACGCGATGTCTTTCTCGCGAAGGGCGATCTTGACGGATTGCACGTAGGGAGAAAGCGGGTGCTCATGGAGGGTGGGTTGAGCAGGAGCCATGTTTCGTTGACTTGGCGAAGAACTTGATAAATCTTTTCCTTGGTTGACCAAGCTATATCGCACGAATAATGAGATCTATTGACAGAGGACAGTGTCCGAGACCGATGAATCAGGTACAAGACAGACGATCATGTATCACGCAAGTGACGGTCGATGGTTTTATATTTTCCCCACATTTCCGAGCTATGCCTCGGTACACTGTACCTCCGGCCTTGTGCTGCGACGGAGAGATCATGGCGAATGGAAAGAAATGACTCACATCGCTTCCTCCTGCCAACATATACGATGCTACATTGTCGGGCTGAGACTTCTCCGAGCAATGATACTGGACAAGCTGCATACTCCCCGGGATTGACTCGGGCGGAACGCGCGTTCAAGGACTGTGAGACCTACCGTAATAACGTTACGGTCGCCCACGCAAGCTTTGCATGATGTGTTTTTGTTGACAGTCACAGTGTATCTGACCTTCGTGATGTATGCATCACCCAATATCGATACAGAAATGCCCACTGGCAAATGTAGATCGCCCGCGATGCCACTTTCTAGGCGATGTGTGAAGTGTCCACGGCCAGAAAGGCTGATCGTCACGCGCCACCATGCGCACACAGCGTTGAGGCGAGGCAAGTGAAGTTGCGGCAAAACTGTATCAAACTTGCATCAAGTGAATCTTGCGATGGCCGTCTTCAAGTACGGCTGTCCAGACTTCGAATGTTGGCCTGCACTTGAGGCTCATCGGGAAATTTTGGGAATGACTTTCACAAAGGCCCGCAGCTTGGTTTCAATTAAAGGTACTCATGATCTGGACACCTTCACGTCGAATTTTATACAAGACATCAGCGCACTCAGAAGTTACGGACTGTTAATCGCTCATTACGGATATACAGAAATCTGATTCTTTGCCTTGACCAGCAAGTTGATCTTCGACATGTCTGGAATCGACGACAACTTGGAGGCGCTCATCAAGTCCGTCGCGTCCACACTGAACGCGCAGCAGATCCCGTGCGTGCTTTGGGGCCACTGTATGCTCTCCATTCACGGCGTCAGTACCTTCATCGGGGTAAGCTCTGTTCCATCAATGCCAACACGATCCAATTTAGCTGACCGATCACAGTCTCTGGATTTCATCGTCTCCGATACTCATCTCGACCAAGCTGTTGCTATTCTTGAGCAAAGTCCAGCACTTGTACCATGTCCACAGACAATATGTCCTGAGACCTCAGAACGTCAATCAAGCCCACCGCCCAAACATCATGTGCATCACAAAGGCTGTCTTGAGTTCACTATCCAGCTCTTCTCACAGACAGACGCTCTGCCATTCCTTGAGCCCATCGACCAATCGCTTTCGTCGAAACAGCAGCTCCCCGCCACCTACGTCCTCGCTTCCGACTACATATCACTTCCACCCAATCGACCGAACCGTGGAAGTGGTCATCTCAAGTCAGGGCGGACTCCGGTGATCATCCCGAAAGCTCACATCATGCTTGAGCATATCTCCGCATCCTCGCCAGAGAAGCGTTCACGGACCATGCCGATTGGGCTATGGGAATGGCCATCCTCATCAGAGAATACGTCGGCCGTGATGGCTACCTGAATACACCGATAGACCAGAAACGTCTCTCCAGGGAGACCGGTGCACTATTCATCGAAATGTTTAGACTGAAGAGACCAGCAGGCGACTGGCTGAGAGACCTGAGACGAAGCTTCGACATGGACGAACAGGACGTGGTAATGGACGGTTCGGCGACTGTGAGGGAGAAGGTACAGGCGACTTAGGCAATCGACCCTGCGACAACCACTGAGATGCTGCTGTTCGAGTGCAAGACTTTCTCCCATGAGGTGTCCGTGATCACGAGATCCGAACACACAAAAGACGCACGCTCAGACGCCTTGGAATCACGATCTCGCAGACAGTAAGTACCGGACTGCAGAGGACGACTGGGCTTGGGCTGCTGGTCCTCATTTGGGGTTGGAATACAATCGGTTCCTGCGCCAACGACTGGAGACCGAAAATCCGAGTCGGGCCGCAAAATGACCCAATCGCAAATCGACCTTACCCACGTTCCATTTTCTATGACTCGCCGCGTGGCTGCGCACGGACCCATTTACGAGCTGGTAAGTCGTCCTTGTTACCATGTGATTTCGACTTCTCTTGCGAGGCGGCTTCGCAACTGAATTCTCTGCTGTCTCTGTCGGAGTCTTGCGAGTCGATGTACTGTCAAACAGAGAGATCTCGACCCTGCACCACATCCAGCTACGATGATCCCACAGCAATAAGAGCTACTTGCCACACGCCCTGCCAGCACTGCAGAGACACGATAACGTACGCGGTCTCGACCGTCCGAGTCACCGTTTCTTGAATCTTTCGCCACGTGCTGGAGCCAGCCGAGCCGCACTACTGCTCAAGTCCTTTGACACAGGTAATGCACTTGAGAACAGCTGATCGGGACCTGCGGTAGGCTGCTCTTGGCTTAGAACTAAGGTGAGACCTTTGAACTTCGCCGGTACCAGACCCCAAATCAACGACTATTTCGGCATCTCGACCAGTCGCAAGGTTCATACAGAATTGCATTTTCGCACGCGTAGGAGGCGCCCGGGTTGCAACCGATCCGAGTCAATCCAGACCCTAAGACCCTGCCCCTCCTGCATGTCCGTTGCGGAATAAGCACCCATCGCCTCCTAACTTTCCACCAAAGGCGAACTCTGTTTGGACGACGTGTTCGTTAAGCATTTCTTTTACGCGCAATTTCATGCACGACTACGAGTCAGTGTCAGCACTTTGTTCCCACGTCTTCTTGTCTTGCAACATTTCTGCTACTTTGGCAGTACTTTCGAAACGATTCAGGTGAGGAGAAGCCCGATCCCCAACCCTATGGGCATCGAATAACCGAAGATCGCCTCGGTTTAGTGATCTTGTCCACTCAGATTGCGGAGATTCTGGGGAGTGGAGATGGACACAACCGGGGTCAAGGGAGCTCTGCGGGGGTGGAGTCGCTGTCTGCTTTGATACTCTCGACCACCCTCAGAGTTCAGCTAGTAGCTAGCGGTCGTCGGTGGGATGGCTTTTGGCTGGGTATATACCGTCGGCTTGTGGCGGGCATGGCGCCTGTCAAGTTGTGCAGGTATATTGTCTAGTGCAAACCCTGTCAGTGGTTCTGTCTTCCTTGCAACGTCCTTCGAATTCGCACACAACTGAACAAACGCAATCATGGCCGAAGTTCAAGAGAAACAGCAGAACCACGACCTGGCTCCCGAAGGAGAGAAGGCTGCAGGCCTATCTGAGCACAAAGAGGTTGCCGCAACTCCAGAGAAGACGTCCTCTGAGGAGGAAGCCCCTCGTGCTCCTCACGATGATCCGGATCACTTCGACAACCACGTCTGGACGTGGAAGGATCGTGCCGCCGCTCTGTCGCTGTCCGGGCTTTATGTTGGTGAGTGAGCAATGGCTGGAGCTTCGTGTCACAAGATCGACACCACTCCAGACATATGGCAGAGCGAAAGACTGATCGATTGCATTTCATCAGGCTCTCAAATCCCTCTCTACTTCGTCGGCGGCTCCCTCTCCTTCATCGCAGCTGACATCGGCGGCGCCGATGCATCCGCATGGCTTCCCGTAGCCTACGCACTTGCTCTTGCAGCGGTAGCACCCTTCTCTGGCTACATGCAAGATCTCATGGGCCGCCGCAACATCACTCTGTTCGCCGGTCTCATCCTCATCGTTGGCATCATCGTGCTTGCGACAGCTAAAAGCTTCGGCGCTGGCGTCGTGGGAATGGGACTAGCTGGTGCTGGTGCTGCTGTCGGTGAGCTGACTGCTCTTGCTGGGTGAGTCGACAACCTTCTTGGTGGAAGAAAACCGACTAATGCGTCATCCCAGAACTGCCGAACTCGTCCCAGTCAAAGCCCGCGGCTACTACCTCGCCCTCGTGACCGGCTTCGTCCTCCCTTTCACCCCCTACCTGCTCTACGCCCAACTCCTCTCCACCTACCACACCTGGCGCTGGGGCATCTGGATCTGCCTGATCTGGAACGGCATCTGGTTCGCCGGCATCCTCGTCCTCTACTTCCCACAATCGCAGACCCGTGCGAAGGGCGCCGCTGCCCGCGAGATCCTTGGCAAGATCGACTACGTCGGCGGGTTCTTGTCGATCACTGGGTTGGTACTGTTCCTCGTGGCATTGCAGGCCGGTGGGTACAGTCATCCGTGGGCCAGCGCGTATGTGCTGTGCACGCTGATCATTGGGTTCTTGTTGATTGTGGCGTTTGTGGTGTGGGAGTTGAAGTTTTGCAAAGATCCTATGGTGCCGCATGAGATGTTCAAGGGGCAGAGGATTGTTGGGATGGCTTATGGGATTGCTTTCGTTGCTGGTGAGTCGCTATTCATTTTTAGTATTGGGAACGGAGGTGAGCTGACTATGATTGTCCTAGGCATGAACTTCTACGCCATGTTGAACTTCTTCCCGATCCTGTTCCACGACGTCTTCCCACCTGACCCGGTTCAAGTCGGCCTGAAAGGTATCGGTCCAGGTCTCAGCACCACCTTCGGCGCCGTTTTCGTCAATGCTGCCCTTACCTGGTTCAAGGGCTGGAACAGAGAATTGTTGCTCGCCTGCACGGTCATGATGAGTAAGTCCGACCCTACTAAGAACTGTGACCGCGACACCAATCTGACATACCATCATAGCTGCCTTCGGTGGCGCCCTCGCCGCCATCACTCCCGAAACCACCTCCCTCGCCGTCGCCCTGAGTATCTTCACAGGCTTCGGCGTCGGAGGCGTGCTTGTCCCCGCCGCCACCGTCGCTGTCATGGTCACACCAGACACCTCGATCGCGACCTGCGTTGCCCTATCTCTCGCCATCCGCACCGTTGGTGGTTCCATCGGCTATGCTATCTACTACAACGTCTTCGTCAATAAGCTCACGAGCAGCTTGCCGACGAAAGTGGTGGAGTATGCGGTGGGAGCGGGCCTGCCGCTCACGAGTGCCGAGAGCTTTGTGATGGCGTATCTGGGAGGGTTGGAGGAGGCGTTGATGCAGATTCCAGGTGTGACGCCTGCTGTGCTTGAGGGTGCGGCGATTGGAAGCGTAAGTTCTCACGTTCTGTTTCGGTATTTTGCGAGTTTTCAGTGAAATGTTTTGCTGACTTGTGATGTACAGAGATGGGCATACGCCGGCGCCCTGAAGTGGGTGTGGATCTCGTCAATTCCGTTCGGTGTCTGCGCTATCGTGGCGACCTGCTTCTTGGGAAATACGAGCAAATACATGACGGATCGCGTTGCTGCGAGATTGGCTCACTGAGGGACTTGGTTGGTTTGTCGAGCATGGCATCGCTTGGTCAATATGGTCGAGATATATCAGCAATCGTCGGCTCCGTCGTGCTCCGTGGCGCTCCTTAGCGTACGTCGGCCTTGTCGTCTTAGAGACGGTTGTACTTGATTCAGGCCAAGGCACGACAGAGTGGCAGAATACCGCTACCAATTACTGAACAAAATGCGCCAAATGGCTTTTTTCAGTTCCCAATTCCCAACTCTGATTTATCATGCCAACCTAGAGGGCGCTTGAACCACTACCCCTTTTCTATGTACAAATTCCAACTTATGTGAATCGCGGTTCACACTGCCAGGGCGGCATCGTCAGAGCTCCGATGGAAGTCATCGAGATTCCGAAGAGCTGCCGTGGAGGTACACAAAGTTGTCAACCCGGTAGTCTGCTAGCCTTTCGCGCCAATGGTCCGACTGGCAGCGCGAATCCGATCGCCTCGGAGGTAGAGAATGTACGGAGCAGGCGTGAAGGCACACGCAATCGCAGCCAGGACGGTCATAGCATGGTGATTTCCCAAGTTCTTGAACATCGGTATGGCGACGATGACCATTGAGCCACCAGCAATATACCGTACTAACGTAATCGCCACAAGTGCCGACGCTGCGAAACGGGTGAAGGCCTGGATGATGTAAATGTAGATGGACAGGAACAGCGAGAGTAGGCTGAAGCCGAAGAAGGCGCATCTGTGGCGACAGGTCAGCCAGGGTCCAGTCAAATGGGAACTCAAACTGCTTACGCAATGATTGGGCTCCAGTAAGAGACAGAAGCATAGTCCGACCATGCAAGCCAGAACAAGGAGATCGGGAGGACAGGGGCAGCAATCATTGCCCACCACAACATGGCCTCCGGCTCAGCGTGCGCTTTTCCCTGCGTGGCAGCCTTCCTGTACTCGCGCCCAAGCAACATGCCATACAATGGCGACGCCAAAGCACAAATCCACAATCCAACGGTCGTGCTGATGAACATCAGGTACGTGCTCCCTTGATCGAATCCATACGTGTCGGAAAAGATGAATGGTGCTCCCGTGAAGAAGGAAAATGCCACGATGTAGACAAAGGTTAAGTAAGCCGTCAACACCAGCAGTATCGGTTCCCTGAGCAGAAGCAGAAGTGGACGATGCAGAGCTTCAGCAATTTTCTTGACGAGTGTCTTCTTCGATATCGACCCTTGAGGGCTGTGGTATCGGGCGTCGCCCGTCGCCTGCCGTTTGGCCGCAGCTTTCCATTCGAGGATCCTCGGGGCGTACGTCTCGGGCAAGAGAAAGAACATCACTGTGAGAAGACCTCCAGCAATACATAGTGTGATCCAGTCCGCCCATCTCCAGGATATGCCCGATTGCCCAACGTAGGCGCCAACCACAGGCGCGATCATTGGTCCAGACAGAGCCACTGCCCCGAACCAGGGGAAGATCTTCCCTCGCATCTCGTGATTGTACACATCGCCAAGAGTTCCGCCTGCGGTAGTAAAGGCAGTGGAGCCAAAGAAACCTGATAGGAACTTGAACACCAGCTGCGCGCCGAAGTTCGGGCTCAAAGCCGAGCCGAGAGTCCAACAACAGAACAACGCAAGCGTCCCAAGGTAGATTGGATTCCGACCAAAAGTTTCTGAAAGCGGACCTGAGAATGGTGCACCGAATCCGAAGCCGATCAGGAAAAGGGCAGTTGCGAGTGATTCGGCTTCTTGACTAACGTGAAACTGATGAGATGCTTGCGGAATGAGAGGAGAGTTGATCGAGGAGCCGAATCCGGAGACGAAGGCCACGCATGCTGTCATACTGTTTGTGAGGGCCTTCTTCCACGGGGGCCAATTTTGCGGATTGAGGGCATCGTGAGGGCCGTCGAAATCGACGAGGAAGTCTTCGAGGTGAGCTTTCTCGTGTAACGTGTCTTGCTGAGCAGTATTGCTGACTGATTCAGGGAGACGTGATGGCTTAGGGCTTGCCTCAAGGCTTGTCTTCTACTGCTGTCAGAATACCATCTCATCACCCATACGCTTGAGAATGGACACCATAGCAACTTCAAGGGTGCTCACCTGCGTCTTGCGCTGAATGCGTCGGTATGCTAGGACTGACTGCATCTCGCTGGAGTTGATCAGGCCGGATGGATCTCTCGAATGCTTGCCTCGGTTCGGTACCTAGGTGAACGTCTGAGTATGTTTCCGAAGGACCTCATGGTTCGGTGCGGCCATATAGTTCTCCTTATATACGTGGGAAGAGGGGAAGGCTTGTCGCAGTCGCCGGCACGCAGCCCCTTGTGCACCATAATCCAATGTAATCTTTCTGCCATAGTTGATAATTATGCCGAGCACAATCCCATGCGTGAGGAATGTACCACTGACTTGCATTACCAAATTTCCACAAGTCCCGGTCTGATTACTTTTGACATATGAGCGACTGATTAGTGCCTGTGCATCAACGAGCCCGACATCTGCTGGATATATCGTTGTCTGTGCTAATTTCTAGGGCAAGTACACCATATTTGCCAAGGAGGACCTTCGCACTAATACCAAAATAGGAAATTAGCATCTGGCATGTTCAGTAATACGAAATGTTGAGCCTTGTTGCATAAAAAGTCGTTGCGGTCACAACCTCAAAGCTCGATGACTTGATTTGCCGTCCAGGTCGTACATTGGGACTCAATGCCATATGAATCCGGGGCGGTAGTCGGGTATCGATGCCTAGCATTAATGCATCAGGGACCTTGGACAGGCAAGCCATATTTGATCGGTGACATCTGTCCGGTAAGACTTCGACGGTGCTTGGTTGTGACGTCGCCGTAGCATGGTGATGTGTAGTCAGAGAAAACCGCAGTAGTGTTGTTGATGATGGCGTCCCTGAAGGCTTGGCAGTCGGGTCTGCCATGCCGGTGGTAATGTGCACAAGTTTATCTGGCACAACCCACTCCTCGTCCTTGATACTTAGGCATCCGTGTGACCTGGGCGTAGACCTCGGTCGCTGTGTTCCACAGAGGCGCATTGTTGTGCGGTGCAATAGAGCTAGTGCGGACACGTTTTCGTGTAGATAACAAGAAAAGACTTAGTTCGAGCCGTGACGTCCCTACCACCAAGGTAGCAGACTTAGTCAATCTCGTCAGCACAGTCACCCGACGACATATGTACAAACAGTCAGCCGTACAAGTCCGATGTACTTCTAGCGACCACAAGCCAGAAGAAGGCGTACTGATCAAAAGTGACGTTGCTCAGCCAGGGAGTCGAAGCTGTGGCATCGCGAGGATCGGACTGGACATATCAGACTGCACTGCAAAGACCCATGGACGATGGCTTTGATGGTCTTCGAGATCGAGGGTGACAGTAAATAGGTCCCAATGCAGCAGCGAACTGTCCGGATCAACGGTACTGATAGCTGGTCGTCCAGCAACCCTGCTTGAGCAGTGAGATGCCTTCCTACCTTATGACATCGGCCATGATGGGGTCGCGAGTGCGCTCGATCCTTGTGCAATCGGCACGCCGTACGGTGGGATACATTGTGCGCGGATAGAAACAAGGGCACCATCATGAGCTGCACTTTGCCAGTGACCAGAAGAGTAAGCATGCTCACGTGACTTCGCGTTTTGACCTAGGCTTCTTCTAAACAGGGATCGCGTCCGAGTCTCAGCCTGAGATTCACCGACATTTGCTTTCGTACTAATCGCTCGTGATCGTTCTCCATTGTCTATGATAAGTGACATGGCGGTGTTCCTGTCGAAGACGGCTTTCCTCCATGATGTGACTGACGACGCATTCTCAAAGCATAGGTAATGAGCATCTGCCGCCAGGTGTGAATAATTTGACGGCCAGGTGACCTGCAATTCAGCCGTCACTGATCGGCCATCATGACGGACCCAAAGCGACTTATTATACCGGCTAAGATAACCGAATCTAAGTCCTTTGAAGGAGGACGGCGCGAGGCTTTATCAAACCACTGTCTGGTCTGTGACGCCGAGGGCAAGCTGTCCAGATGCTCTGCCTGCAGGGTGGGCCGCTATTGCTCTAGAGAGCATCAACTGCAGGATCGCGAACGGCACAAACTCGGCTGCCGCGATATCAAGGTGTTACGAGCTCAGCTTCAGGTCGATGATCATGACCTCCGTAACACAACGGATCCAACGACATCCGCAAATGCCTTCGATCTTGACGTCGGCAGGTTCTGGGAGTTTGAAATGACTCGTCAATACATTTGTACCCGCTTCATGGTGGCCGACTTATGCCGTCTGGCCGGGACCCTAGACGGTACCGTCGAAGCTATAGAGCACATGCAAGACATGCTGCGGCTGTGCGACTCTGACCATCTCGATCTCAGATATGCTATACCTCCGATGATGCTGCAACTTGACAGGGACCAAGAGTGCTATAACTTCATCAAGTGGTGGCAGACCCGACACATCGATGACAACGGACAGGAGCATGAAATGTACCACCCAGATGTTTGCAGCAGACCTGCAAACCCATTGGAAAGTATAGCGTGGTTGGATCACGACAATGTCGATGTCGAGCACCTCGGCGCCATGTTGCTGTTGAAGCTGAAATTGCTCATCGATGTCATTGCTCTCAAGCGCGCTCGGAAAGTTATCGAGCACCGTCTCGACGTGGAGTTGTGGACCTATGTTGATCGTCACGTCGTTCGAAGCAAGCTCAGTACAGAATGGAGTAGCAAGTCTTACAAGGAGCTCACGGCTGTACAGCAACGGCTGGAGCAGCACGCGATCTTCATCGGTGGCCTTCTGAGCAAGATCACCAAGCATTTCCCTGCCGCCCTCTTGGATCCCGACCGCTACCTGAAGATCAGCGTCGAGACCAAGACAAGGGGCTCAATTGAAGAGACGGTGTTCCTGCTGCATTCATCGTACGGTGCTTGGTGGAACCATGAGGGTGTCCTGGAACTGTTGCAAAATGCATTGTTCCTCGCGGCCGTGAAGTCAAAAGCCGAGTCCAAAACATGGTTGCCAGCGGTAGAGCAGATGATGGCAGGCCAAGCTATTTCAAATGTTCCATTCCTCAAAGTCAAAAACATCAACAAGAAGATGTGGCAATGCCTGCCCGAAGCAGTCGATACGGCATTCGATTTGAATCAGCTGCCGACGTTTCCAATGCTGAGGAACTGGGAGAAGTGATGGGTCACTCTGACCGTAATATGAGCTCGGCGAGTACCACAACTGAGCGATCTCAGGGAGTCGTGTCGGTCGTCCACAGAGGGCGCAGAAATCGGGGTGCCGACTTTGTCTCGACGGACGACACAGAATCGCAGAAACGATGAGATGATTTTACGACTTTTTCGGGATATTATATGTATAATACAAATATTATCTAACGCCATTTGCACCGCTCGAAATGGGTCGAAAGGTGAGTCAGAAACTGCACGTGACCAATGCCGCCATCTCTACTTCATTGATCTTGTACCATCACCTCACATCACCCATGCAATAACCCCGCACAAGCATGCCGCCCACATCCGCCCAAACATCAAGCACCGCCGCTGCCATCGCACATACACGCGCCGTGCACCCACCTACGCCACCGCTTTCAACGGCTGGCATGTCACGCTCGGCGAGCAATACGCCGCTGACATCTCGCCTCCACCGGGCGGACGCTGCCTGGATCTGGCATGCGGGACTGGACTCGTCACATTCCCGCTTGCGAAAGCGGTCGGGCAGGATGGGTTAGTCGTTGGCGTTGATGTCACGCCGGCAATGCTTGATGTCGCGCGGAAGCGGGAGAGGGAGGAGGGGTGGGGCAGGGTGGAGTTTGTGGAGGGTGATATAGCGGACTTGAGCGAGGTGGAACCTGTGCAGGACGTTGTGAGGGAAAGTGGGTTTGATGTCATTTCCTGTTGTTCGGCGTTGGTATTGTTGGCGGATCCGGCGGCAGCGATCAAGCATTGGGCAGATATGTTGAAGAAGGGCGGAAAGCTCATTACTGATGTGCCGACCGAGACGCATACGCTGCAGTATCTATTCTCGTGGGAGTTGAGAAGGGCTATGGGGCTGCAGAACGAGTTTGACAGATCCTGGGTCGAGAATATCCACTCGCTGGAGAAGCTGTGTGCGGATGCTGGGCTGATAGTGAACAAGAGCTGGAAGACTGCCAGTCAAGGTGGAGAAGGGGAGGAATATCGCCTTGAAGACGGCGAGGAAGTGTTTGAGCAGAATGTTAAAAAGTACAGTGATTTCATGGATCTAGAAAAGCTGGATGAGACAAGGCAGAAGTTCCTCGAGATGTGGCGGAGGGAATGTCAGCGGAGTGATGGTGTGTTCAAGGATGGGCACTGGCTGTACATGACGATAGCTAAGAAGCCGTAGTGCAGAGGAATTGGGCGGAGCTGCCCTTGCCAAGGACATCGAAGCGGAAGTGCTGAGAGGGGCGGACACCTGGGCAGGAGACGTGGCAGCTGAAGGGGGGCGTTCCAGCTTCAGCCAAAGTCTAATTTAGAGCGGACCACAACACTGTAGTCGGCCCGTTTTCTACCAGCAATCCCAGTCCCTCGCCTCCTCACGTTCCTCGCTTCTCCGCTCACGACGCAAGTACTCTCGTTCCCACAGCGCCGGGCACGCGTGTGTGCCGTCGTATGTCTCGTCTCGTTCGTCGGAGTCGTACTCATGATCGTCCATGTTGATGAAGGGATATGCGCGGTACAAGCTGTGGCTGCGATCCTCATGTCGCGTAGAGAGGCCAGCGCCTGTGTTTGGATGCTGCTCTTCCTCCTTCTGCTCGAGGTGCTTCTCAGGGTCCGCGGCGGTATCATTCATTTCCGACTGCTGTAGCTGCTCTTCTCGGTGCTCTACAACCTTCTCGTCGTGCTGTCCGGTCTCCTTCTCGGTGCGCTCCGCCGCTTGTTGTTCCTTCTCCTGCTCGGGTTCCTCCTCCGCTTTCTCCAGCTCCTCGGCTTCCTCTTCTCCTTCAACGGGGGCTTTGTCTTCTTCTCCCTTCTCCTCCAGCGTTGCAAGCTGATCCTCCCTCACATCATCTCGCGCAGCAACAGCCCTCATACGCTGCAACTCCATCTCCTTAATCGCTAACTCCAGCTCCCAGCCTCTCTCCTCCTCCTCTCGTGCTGCCTCCCACTCCTCCTGCAGCCAAGCACGCAAGTGCTTAATGAAATCAACCATACAAAATCCAGCAGCGACGAAAATCATGAATAGGGCACTCGTAAGGACGATGTCTGTGATTCGCATGATAGTCGGCGAGGACAAGGCGTACTCGACGACGCGTACCAGTGGAGAAGGAAAGCCTCCCATCGTGTGGTGTTCTGTGCGTTTGGTGGCAGGCGGAGTGTGTGTTTTGGTGTTGGTCAAGGCGGAAGAGTGGCGGTGCTGATGATCTGGAGTTGGAGCGGAAGCTGTTTGTTGTGTCTGTGTCTGTGTGAAGCAAGAACGAAAACCCCAGGTACAGACCTCTGCGGGCATCATATAGGTAGATTCTGCGCGTGAGTACCTTATTTGGCTGAGGCCACGATTTCCTCAAAATGCTTCTTGGTGATACTTTCCGCCGTTGACTTACGTACCACAGAATAGCGAAGCTTGATATCCGTAGGCGGCCAGCTGCTCCTGAGGTCTGTTGCTGCCTTCCCTGTGGCTCCCCTAGCATAAGGCAGTGACCCAGGAGAACACGCCTCTCTCATCCCACTCAGTCTTCTCCAACGACGCTCCAAGTGTCCTCATCGCTCTCTTCTGACGGCGCTATGACGCCACTGGCCTGAAAAGCCTTGTCGCGCTCATTGACGACAACGGTAGCTTCATGTAGCGAACAGACTGCGTCTTCGAGCACTTCGAACTCTCTAGGAAGGGCAACACCATCGTTGGCGTCAAGTTTCGCTTCCAGATATCTGACGTAGTTCCAGAGAGTCGATGTGACGCCGCTCAAGAGAGCCGGTTGACGTTCATGTACACTAGCTGGGTCGGAAGACGGCGGCGGTGCCGCAATTTGTTTCACCCCGTAGCCTTGCCGGTCTTGTTGTTGGGATCGCGGCACTTTCCATCGCGCCAGGTCGATCGTGCACTGGCTGCGCATCTCGTTGAGCTCGCTGGTGATTCGAATGAGGTCTTCCTGAGACTTTGCGTTGGTCGCTTCGAGATGGCGTATCTTGTCGCGATATGAGGCTTTTTTCTGTACGAATTGGGATGCAGATTGGATTCGCCCGTCGTACCAGGCACGCCACTGATCACATTGTTCCTGAAGTGCGTCTCTATGATTCTTGAGATCAACTGTGGCCCTGATTTGACGACGGAGGTTCTCGGCCATGCTGTCTCGGTCTTTACGGATCCGGCCACCTTGGGACCACCTTCGCCCTCCGGACAATTTTGCTTCTTCCTCCACCGAGCGTGCCTGGTCCTTCTGCAACTGCGCCCGATCTTTGTGTAGTTGCTCCCACGCCTCATCCAACTGTTCCTTCTCCTCGCGTCGCTGGGCTCTTTCGCCGTACAAAGCCTGCCTGCTCTCATGTAGCAGCTTCCTTTCCTGCTGCAGCACCTCACGCACGACTTTGAGTCGGTCTGGGGTGGTCCCCAGCGCCTGTTTGAGCGTTGCGATTTGCTGCTGCTTGAAGGAGTAAAAGTATATTATCCTCATTATGACGTACGAGAGGAGACCGGATACACAGCCTCTGATCGTCAGGATGACCGGATAGTTGTCTTTGAGTAACTTGTAAGGATTGATGGGAGGGACTAAGTCATCGAGAGAGGTGTAGTTCTTTGTCATACATGCGTCTAGGGCGGCGCCGAGAAGCGAAAGACTCCAGATAGTGTGCAGAATCAGCACAGGCCCGACATATGTGTCGATGTAGTTACGCTTGTACGGCGGTCGTTTGCGTTGGGCTGCACCATAGTGTTGAGCATCTAAACGTCTGGAAAGAGTTCCAAACCTCCACACGGCCAGGGGACATGCGACCCCCATCAATACTGCAACGATGAATTTGAACATGGTGCTGCAAGATGATGGAGTGATCGATTGGTTTTGCAGGCCGGGCTGATGGCGGCGTTGATGAGCTGCTGTGAAGTGGCCTTTGCAATACTTATCGCAGGTGTTGACGGTCGGTACGAGACTGGACAAACGGGAAGACGGAACAAGATGGCGACTTGTCTTTGTAAGGGGACAAGAGACAGGTGTCCCAAGGTACTCAGAGCGGATTTTCGCTCCTGTGAAGGCCAAGCATCAAAACACGTGGAAGGCGCCTCAGCTTGGAACGTTAATCGTTAATCACGTGCGTGAGAGCCAGCTTGCCGCCTGAAGCCTCCCCATCCACTCCGCCATCTCGAAAGGCAGAGCCAGAGGTGTCGCGGGTCAGTCATCCAAGGTCAATGTTTCCGCGTCTCCGTCCATCTTCACCCATTTCAGGACGCCGGTCCTGGGATCACAGTTGACGTACTCCCACCTTGCCTCACCTCGTTTCAACACACTTACCTCATGCCAGGTCATGAACTTCCTGTTGTCGCCCCACTCTCGAGCGTGCTTGTGCGCGCCCGTGAAGATGGCCATATGGGACGGACTTGTGCTGCTCCACTGTTCCAGATCTTTGAGGTTACGGAAGAAGCCTGCGCCGCATGTTTCGTTGATAATCATGGGCTGTATACTAACCTTTGAGCCGGCAGACTTGGTGTCAACGTTGCGCAGCCAGCGCAGCCCGAGCGTGCCAGTGTCTTCTGCATTCGTCCACAGGTAGGTCATACCTTTCATCAGCTTCTCCTGCAGGCCCCCTGGACGCTCGTACGCGGCTGCTTCGTCAGCAGGACATTGATTCCAACACTGTCCAGACCGGATGTGGCACATGTTCTCGTAGTTGGTGCCATAAAGGCGCTGACCTAGACCTCTAGGTCGTGAGGATGGAGAGGGTGACTGGATGGCTGGATCGTCGGACGGTGAGGTGACAAGGTCGTCCGTTATGTGCCAGGTTGTTTTGGCTGACTGAGTTTTGGTGGCCGCCTTGGTCGTCCGGAGTTCGTCATGGCATCCATTGCCATTGCTATGCGTGTCATTGTAGCTGATGGGATGGCTGCGGTCGGCTTCGTTGACATCATGGCCACTTGTAGTGCCATTCAGGTCCTTGTCAGCCTCCGCTCTGGTTGCTGCGTCTGGCACCGGAGTTCCTGGGACAGCGAAGAGATCGTTCGCACTGGCAGGGAGCCGATCGCGCGCGGCGCCCCAGTATGCTGACAACTCATGTCCCTCGCGTGTGATGCCCGGTAGGCTCGCCAAGCCGGGACTTTCATGCAGTCCAGCGTAGTTCGTCTCCAGTCGAGCCAGCGGAGTCGTGAAAGACTCTGTCCAAATGCCGATGGAAGAACCGAACCGCCTGACAAGCGGGACTGGTTTAAGCTTCGCGATCGCGGAGTCGAAGTCAGACTGCGAGAGGAAGTAGAGCACCCAGACACGCGATCCTGGAACATCGTGTCCAAGCTCGGTCTCGGTTACAAATGAGTCATGTGCTGGAGCATTGATGGAGTCTATCAGGTCGACCAGGGCCTCAGTAGCTTTCATAAGCGCAGGATCGGATGATGCATGGGACTGTATGCCGATATAGAGAGTATGGACTTTGTCAATGTTCTGTGGAAACTCCAACTGCCAGCGTGGTACCGGAGGCTTCCACTTGGGAGGCTGCTTTGGCGGATAGAGTCGAGCACCTGGACACGCCATGCTGAATCTCAGAGCAGAGATCAGCACATCGCCAGCGGAGCAGTAGTATCAGTCGCGCTCTGCTAATGTGCGCGCAGTCATGTATTTGAGGAGCTCAGGCTCGAGACTAATGACCCGAGGATAAGTAGATTTTATGACGACACTTGCCTTTTGCAGACTTTTGGCCTTTCAAGTTCCAGGCTGCCTTCGATTATCAGTTACCTTTAAAAGGCACACCAGTTGTTATATTGCAACAGTAATGGTGGCATTTTTGAATTGATTTCGATCGAAGTGTGATGATGTGGTCAAGCTGGAGGGTCAGACCCGCGGTCCGATCATTCAGTCAGCCCTGCGACATGCACGTCACTCCAACTTGAAAAGCTCAACCACCTGCGCCCAGGTACAACATCCTGCACAAGGTTCTCGCGTGCGGTTAGCAGTGTCAGATCGGAGGCCAGTCGTCTGCACTCCTGTATCGAAGCTCGTTGAACCATTTGTGGTGCCACAGACGTCAAACGCAGAAGCTGGCGGGGATGAATCCCACCCGCTAACACGTCGTTGGTGAAATGCCAGTGGACTGGCGTGTCCGGACTTCTGGTCTCGACGGTGCGAGCCCTTTGACGAGCCCTCACGGGAACGAAGCCACCAGTCGCCAGATATCCGTGGGCGCTCACTTCTTCTCTTTGCTCAATAGCGCCACTAATCTCCACAAGTTCCGGATTGTGTCAGAAGCTGGGGGCGGAGAGTGACTCTTGGCAATGCTTGGTCGCCCAGGTTGGTCAGTGTTTCGCATTCCTAATAAACCTCACCACAACACTCCCCGCTATGAGACGCAGGCTCTCGAGACAAATAGGTATAATGTGACTGGCAGCAAGGAAAGAGGCGATGTTATCTCAACGTATCAAACTTATAATGCAGAAACTCGAAACGGACAGCCTCCGGGTCAGCTTACACGAGCTCAACCTGTCATAAAAGCCATACAGATACCGCACACCGACATCTCGAAAATGCCGATACTCAAACAGGCAACCGTGGCTCTTTCATCCCGGGGACCTGTCAGCACACCAACACCGTGACAGGTTCACACATCTGTCGCTGCTCGCTGATAGGTGACAGATCTAGGCCCTGGCGCAATCCGACGGGGCGCTTTATCGAACAAGTATAGACCTTCACCACCATGCAACGATGTTCGGCATTTGCAAGCCTGCTCTTGGCATACCAGAGGGGGATTAGGATTTGAAAATAAGAGATCGCGAATGGCACCTACAAACACTGACAAGAACCATCTGAAGCACCTCATTTACAGTTGTTCAGGATCCTAGTTGCTGTTTCCATTCTCCTTCGCAAAGTAGTCGCCATGGCCATCACTTATCCCACGCTATCAAATTATGAGACCTTGGCTGCAAATGCGCTTATCGACGCCGGCGTTCTCAGCCAGCACGTCAATGTTGCGGGCGGTGATGCCGCGCATGAGGCGAAGATCGGAGGACTGAGAACAAAGCTCTTCGAGTCCGCCCAAGCCCTACTTCAAGCAGTGACGCCTCCGGAATACACCTTGACTCAAGGACTCTCTGCCAGTGTATGTTTGGCTTCGGTAGGATGTTCCCAAAGCTGACAGTCCGTCGATAGATCATGGATCTCACGGTCTTTCGGTACATCAGTTGGTACGAAGTTGCTGAAGGCGTCCCCACCGACCATCCCATCTCCTACATTGATCTAGCCATCATACTTGGTGTCGACCCTGTCCAACTCAAGCGCATCCTACGCTACGCCATGACCAAGCACGTCTTCACAGAGACTTTATCCGGCCAAGTCGCTCACACCGACGCCTCGCTACTCTTACTTCAAGACGGCATTGCCACCATGAACCGATACTCCACCAACCGAGGCTTCCCCATTGCAGCTTCCTTCAACGACGCGATCGAGAAGTGGGGCCACGGCGCACAAGAAGCAAATCAGACAGCATTCAACATCGCCTTCAACACCAAATTGCCACTCTTTGACCACCTTGCGACCGATCCTGCCTATGCAAGGGACTTCCACCACGTCATGAAGTTCTTCAGCAAGACGCCGCCCATGAGCATCGACCATATCAGGAGCGCCTTCGACTGGAAATCTCTTCCTGCCAACGCCACCGTTGTGGACATCGGTGGCAGTTTGGGGCACTGTACCTTGCCATCCTCGAAGCCAATTCTACCGTGAATTGCATCGTCCAAGATCTGCCCGAAGTTGTCGCTCAAGGCACGGATCCAATCACATCTACCGTACCCAGACATCTCGCCTCGCGCATTAGCTTTCAACCACATAGCCTCTGGGACGTGCAGCCGCAAAGGTCTGCAGATGCCTACTTCATGCGCATGATCTTCCACGACTGGCCGCAGAAGTACGCAGTGAAGATCCTGCGGCAACTCGTTGCAGGCATGAGAGCGGGCGCGAGGTTGTTGATCATGGACTATGTGACGCTGGAGCCTGGCAAACTAGAGCCGGTGGACGAAAAGCGTGTCAGAATGCGCGATTTGCAAATGATGATTATGCACAATGCACTGGAGCGTGACGTGGAGGAGTGGACGACGTTGTTGGTTGAAGCGGATGAGCGGTTGAGATTGGTCGGGATTACGACGCCGGCGGGGAGTGCGTTGTCAATATTGGAGATCGTACTTGATGCGTCCCCAGCTCTAAAGATCACTCCACCTACTCCGGCGACAGAAACAGCCCCCGGAGACGCCGACCATGTTACCGACGAAGGTCTCATGAACTCGGCAACATCTAGGCCTGAAAGCGAGGCCGCCGACCAGACCAGTCCACGCTCTCCCGATTCCTTCGCCTCCTTATCTTCCACGAACTCGACCACATCAAGTCAAACAGAGCCTACAGCCGAGACGCCTGCGGAGCCTGCTTCAATTGCGAGCCAAAAGAGCCTCACGGAGATCGCGACTTCTATCATAGACGAGGAGATCCACGGCGCTATTGTTGTCTCGCTCAACAACAACGCACATGGAGCACCTATCGTGGTCTGAGTGATATCTGAGCTTCACGTTACTTGGTGTGGGCGTGGGCGCAACGATGATCGCTAGTTAATACCTAGTACTGGTACCACTGGCATTGGGATTGGATTGTCTTGGCTGACGAAATTTACGGCTCCGCATACACTTCACATTTTTGGTTTGGCTTTCCAGGCCGAGATTTTGCTTCTCTCAACCTACGACGTACGTATCAACGGGGCCAGGTCCAAGCCCCTGATAAGATCCATCGATCGAAGCCAGTTCCTCATTGGCGAGGCCGCTGGTTTTCTGCACTTCTCATTAGCTGCCCGTTCCCTTATACTTCTGATCCTGCACAAGATGACTAACTAGGTTGAACTCTATCCCGAGGCCCTGAGAAGCGCTTGCCTTGACGACCACATGAGCCGATAGCATATTACTTATCGGACCTTCGTCGAAGGCCATTTGCAGCATGAGAACCTACCAGCTGGACATTACAGCAACATGCCTCAGCATACTTTCATTGTTGTCACTAACCGGCAGCTAACCCAGCGTGAGATTGAGCTCCAATCGGCTACAGCAAGATCCCATGCAGCTAGAGCTAGTTGGAAGTATCCGGGGACATCAACTCAGAAGTCGATACGCACGGCAGGCAAGCTCGCAAAGCCGTTAAATGACAAGCAGCAGCAGCAGAAGCCTCGGGAGCAAGCGATCTTACCGGCAGAGCATGAGCAAAGACATAGAAGAGGTCGTGAGGGTGCCTGAGCCGTCTTCCACCAGAGCCTGGCAGTGGGTCAAAGGGACCAGTTGTGATGACTTCGAGATCATACCGGGGTCTAACAAAGGGATTGCGCCGTTCGCGCTTGAATTCCGTAAGTCCTACAGCTTTCTTTTTCAACATGACTAACACACCAAGTGATCAGAGCTGTCGCGCCAACTGTTGCGACGGCCAATGCCTGCTTCGGCGTCACAAACATCTACGGCAGATGGCTCCTGGAGCACATGGGCAAGTCTCGCGAGCTCTTTCATGTCGTCGTTGCATCGATGAAAGGAGCGCGTGACTCATTCACGGGCCAACTGGCATGTGCGGACATGCTAGCGCACAAGACCGCCGCCATCTCGCTGCTTCGAAAGCGGATCTCGAAAACAAACGCTGTGGTGGACGATACTGTCATACTCACGATGCTGCTCCTGGCTCTTCTGGAAGACGCGCTTGGCGATCGTCGCGCTTACCAGATACATCGCCAGCAGGTCGGTCAGCTGACACGTACGAAGGCTACCAGCATTACTGGGGCAATAGTGACACAGTAAAATCCCCTTGCCCGAAAGAAGCGCTTCTATTGACCAAGGTAGATTCGAGACGTGGAACTTTCTGCAGTCGTTCATGAAATATACGCAGGGTAAGCACAAAGGATATCAACTCAACATCACGGACCGCTTCTGTTCAGCATTTCCGCCAGGCTTCCAGTCACTGGTCCACGCCGATCGATTGTCGCCCAAGACCGTCCAAGTCATCGAGCGGGTTGTCACTCGACAGAACTGGAGCGCGAGCGATTTGTACACAAACAGCAACCCATGGGAAGATGCATGCTACCGCGATTTTCGAGAAGCTTGTCCTGCCCTCAACATCCCAAGTGGACCGAACGGACCAGCTCTGGAGAAGCTGATCTGCTTGGCTCTGATTCGATACTGTCTCAATATGGTGATACTCGATAGACCGCGGGCGTGTGTCTACCATACGCTTAGTATTGAACTTTTGGATACACTGCCGCAAGCAGTCCCGTCGTCAGACGCGGTGGAACGAGAGGCGCTGTTGTGGGTCTACAACATGGCTATTGACTGTTGGGCGGTCTCGTACCAGGCGATTACCCCTGAGGCAAGTTTTCTGATGCAAGAGATGGGTGTCAAGTTCCCTGAGACCTTGGGCTGGACCGTTGATGACTTCGATGCGTTTGGGAAACGATATTTGTGGACTGAGAACATCTCGGGCATTCTTCACCAATACTACGTGACGGGTGCCACAACTTCCACTGCGCCAGCACACGCCCAACACGAGACATCAAGCGCCTCGCTCCACAAAGACGCACAAAGGATTGCTTTTCCCACCGTGCCTGCTGCTGTCCCGAGCGTGTGAGTATGTGGCGGGAGATACTAGGCGCAGGGTAGTCTATATGTCATGTCAAGGGACAGTGCCCGCAGTCGATCGTATCATCTGGCGTCATAAGAGCACGGTATGTGTTCTCGGGATGGATTCCGCTGCCTGTCATTTGCCTCATACCACACTGTCCCAGGGCATTCTGATGACAATGACTTGGTAATCACCTGCAGGGAGTGGTAGCCTGGCACCTGCCTTTGGATGAGAGCGTACATCCTTCTTTGCCTGCAAGTGAGGGACTGCATTGTTTGTATTATTTTCTCATTGCTTACATACACTTCAAGTGACACCTGCACTCTCTTGGGTATCGCCTCGAAAGCCAAGGCATCCCTGCATGCCTTCACGGCTTGGCATCCTTGACCGCGTTTATACCTAAGTATTCCAGCACTTCTGACTTGCAAAGGAACAATTCTCTCACATCATCCAATACATGCAATACAACCATGTAGTCGACGTTTCCAAGACTACTCCGAAACATGTCACCAAGCGAAGCAACCATACCGTCCGATGACGAGATTGTCTCCGCAGTTGAAGCGGCGAAGCACTCCAACCCTTCAGCCTCGCGCAACGACATTTTCGCCCTAGTCAAGACGCTTAACTCGTGGACCATTTCCAACAAACAGATCAAGAAAGCCGTCGATCCCAAACCACCGCCACCACCCACTATCATTGGCCCAGCTCTCCCTCCCATTACCCTTCCGAAGGACGCACTCGCAGCTCAGCAGGCCTACAAGGACACATCCACTCGCCTTTTCCGCCTCTACGGCCGAGGCGAACACGACTATGGCTGCAGTCCGAACAGCGACCAACAGATCCGCATCGATATAATGCACAAGCGACTTCTTGACGTTGGTTGTCCAGGCCCTTTTCATGACGATGACAAGGAAATCGTTGGGTCCGCCATGCCACTCCAGGAAATGCTGAAGTTCTACTATGCGGCAGGAAAACAGGTGGGCCTGACGAAGGAAGATGTGGCCCGACAACTGGAGGCAGAGTATGGCGTGAACCCGCTCCCGTACGAGGTTGTCGAGTCGGAGGAGACCAGAAAGGAAAGACAGGAGGTCTACGCGAAGAATCTGGGTGAGGGAAAGAAGAAGATACTGCTGCGTGCACCAGAAGCGCGTAAGTACATCCAGCTGGATGCGAAGGGAGAACCGGTGTTTGACGAGAAAGTGCATGGCGAGTTCACGGTGTTGGTGGTGAAGATCAAGAAGGGCGACGGGCTGACGGAGTTTGGTCGGGTGTAATGCTGGCACTTCGATTGTTTCAAGAACGATGCTGCTCGTCTGACCTAGTACGTCACATTTGCAGCGGAAGCAACTTCCCTGCACGTTCCTCAGACCCTAAATTCCACAACAACACAGTCTCACTGCCTGCCCGTCTCCAGACATTACCTGCCCAATCTCTGCCCCCATCCATCGACTCAGCATAACCAGCCCTGATCAGATGCTAACTTCCCGGCTCTCTGCTGCTCGACCGGACAACCAGCAAGTGCAGCGCTTCCCATATCGGATGGGGCAGAGTGTCCAGTGATGTCTGTATTCCATACTCGCGTTGGCTGCGCTTGTTGCCTTGGTCTTCGATGCAGTAGACCTGGGCAGTGAGAGCTTGACAACCTGGGACTTGGCTTCTTTTCCCCTGCCGGCCTTCGACTGTACTGCCTTCCTACTCATGTTGGCGGTAGCAGGCTTGAGTTTTGATGCCGATTGCAGCCTTTTGGGCTTGCTGACTGCGCCCTTTGTCGTGTTCTTGCTCTGAGCTGCGTCCTTTTGGAACTTGCTGCCACTCGCGGAGTTGAGCGGCGCGGGAGTCTTCTGCGTAAGTGGTGGGTGGGATCCAGGTTGGCAGTCGTCACTCAACGGCGTGTCCTTCTTGTCAGTCGTTACTCCTTCTGCCTTCTTGCCGGCCTTTTCCCTGTCCACGTCTCCTTTGACCGCCTTTCCACTAGCTTCAGGCTTGGCCGCACTCGTGTTCGCGACCTCATCGCCAACAGTCCAAACCACATCCCTTCCATCCCATTTCCATTCCCCTTTCGTAGCGTGCTGCCCACCGCCCATCACATCCAGCCACTCCCGCCCAGTCCTCAGCCGGAACATCTTTCGCCACATCTCGATCGCAAAAGCCCTAACGGTCCCCTTTGGCACGCAAGTGTGTGTTTCGGCACGGCCGAAGGCATCGCTTTTGATGTTGAGCATGCAAAACACTGGCGGGAACTCATCGACGTTCGTGTAAAGCTGGAGAGATGAGAGCCGGGCGTCAGAAAGCTGAACTCTAGTGTGAAGAAGATGTGCCGGAGTACGGGCGGCGATGTACAGGTGGCTGCGAAGGGGCGATGCGGGAGAGGAGACGCGCATTGGGTGGTGCGGGTTGGAGGACGTGGAAATGGGAAGGGTGATAGATGGTATAGGAGAGGTTCCGGTTGTGCTCACATTGCAGCGCTCCTCGATCACCTCTGCCGCCTTCGGCTGTGCCAAGGTCAGAGAGAATGTGAAGCCATCTGTGGGATCCGTGTACAACGTATAGCCGTCGGCGAACATGTTGACTTCGGCTTTGTCGAGCGCGGCTTGGAAGGAGCGGACTTGGCGGTCGTTGGGGTTAGTGAGCGTGCGTCAGGCAGGAGTCTATTGTGGCCGAGGTGGAACTTACTCGTGCTTTCTAATGATAGCATTTGCGTTGGAGGGGACCGAAGTGGTGCGCTATGGCCTGACGATGTCTTTCTGGTAGGTCTCTTGACAGGCTGTCGGAGCTTTCGCTGGGTAAAGTCATACACCGCGGTGACACGCATTGGGCGGGCTTTCTGCTTGACGAACGAGTCGATCAGCCAGTCATAGTTGACGACTGAAACGCGGGGATTCCTTCTTGCGTCAACAACTGCCAGCGTCAGATCAGTGTTGTCGAGAGATGAGCAGATACAGCTTACCAATAGGATATGATCGGTCCCAGGCCACCTCTGAACAGAGAAGATGGGTGGTTTGAGGAGTAAGGGTAGTCCCAGTGTAGACCCCGCCGTTGTTCTCGATCCAGCCGCGGACTTTGTCATTATCCTTGCCGTGGTCGTTCGTGCTTGCGAGGTTGACTCGCTTGAATCCTGAGGGCATCGCTGCGGTGGACAGTACAGTCTCGGGGGAGGATGTAGCTTTTGTAGAACGTTCTAAATGGAGAGACAAAAGGGAGTGAGATGGTAGGGAGATCAGAAGCGGAAGTAAGGGGTGGGACGGCAATGAGGAGACAAGAAAACATTGGTAGATATACCGAACAGAGTGAGAGAGAGGCGAAGGTAGAGCGATGGTACTGATCAAGAGATGAGCTCAACGAACAGAGATGAGCATAAGGAGTAAAATGCTAGTAAGAAGGAAAGATGAGTGCTCTTTGATCAATTGGAGCTCACCTCATATCACTTCCCTGAGGAACGCTTCTATCTTGGCGACAACCTGCTTTCCATCAGTTTCAACACCACTTGAGACATCAACGCCCACGATGCCCCGTCTGACACTCTCCGGAAGACCCTCGAGGACTGCTCGCACATTGTCGGGACTCAGGCCTCCAGCCAGGAACACCTTCAAGTTGGGATCCTTCTCAAATAATGCAACGATCTCGGCCACGTTTACTCGCTGGCCTGAGCCTCCAGCTCCCGCGTCGAGTAGAGCAATGTCGTGATAGCCACGAGTCCGGATCTCGATTTCGGTCGGCGTGAATCTGCGGATGACTGGGACAGGAATTTGTCTCGCCCATTCCAGAGGTTCCTGGCCGTGTAGCTGGACCAGATCAAGATCGAGCTTCTGGATGTCACTAAGGATCAGATCGAGTGGTTGATTGAGGTACACTCCGACCAACTTTACTCGTCTCGGATGCAAGACGGTCTGTGAGGCTTGCTCGTAGAAGTCGGTACCAGTGATCTGTATTTCTCGCATTGACGGGCGAGGTGTCGAGTGTACGACCTGTGAGATCTGTATGGCAGTCTCGTCCGGAACGAAACGATGCCTCGTTGTGGCTCTGATGATGCCGACGAAGTCGGCCCCGTTCTCGATCGCTGCTTTGGCACCCTCCACAGACCTTGTCCCACAAATCTTGGTGATCAGTTTTTGCGAGGGTACCTTCGCGGCTCCGTTGGACGATTCGCCCAGTAGCTCCGCGACGAAGGTACCCGTATCAGCTGCTCTCATCAGAGCTTCGCCAACGAGAATAGCTTTGACGCCATCTTTTCGATATGCAACCACATCTTGCGGTCCCGAGATACCACTTAAGGCTGCAACAATGGTGGTCTCCGGAATGCCAGCCATTAACCTGCTCGTCGTTTCCAGATCGACATCAAAGCTTGTTAAGTCGCGATTGTTGACACCAATGACCTGTGAGCCGAGCTTCAAGGCCACACTCATTTCATCGGGAGTGTTCACCTCGACCAACGGCTCCATGCCGAGACTTTGAGAATACTTGTACAGATCGGTGAGCGTGGCGACATCTAGCATCTTGACAATGAGCAGAACAGTGTCTGCGCCGGCAATTCGAGCTTCCAGGATTTGGTATCGATTGAAGATGAATTCTTTGCGAAGCACGGCCGGTCTGTTGGGCATGCTTTCCAGTGCTTGTCGGACTGCTCGTAGGTCGTCGATACTGCCTTTGAACCATTCTGGCTCTGTCAGCACGGATATGCAGCTGGCCCCTGCTTGAGCGTATTTCTTTGCTTGTGTTGGTGCGTGTATTGACAGTGCAATGTCTCCTTTCGATGGAGATGCTCTTTTGACCTCGGCTAGTAGTGCTAGAGAATGTTTTGAGTTCCTCAGCCGATCTGGAAAGGAGATCAGCGGCGGTGCAAGGCCAAGATCGTAGGTTGCTTGCAGATCCTCCATCCTCAGGGAGGGAATCTGTGACTGAGCGGCAACAGCGGCTCTGCGGTGGGCGTAGATTTTGTCGAGTATGGATTCCTTCTTTGAGGGTGCATGGCCATTCTGTTTAAGCTGTGCCTTCTCAGTCTCCGCGGCGCGCATAGGGCCATTCTCACTCCAGGTGCCACCTTTGAGTCCGAGGAAGTTCTTGATCATCGTCCTTCCGCCTTCCGTTAAGATACTTTCGGGATGAAATTGAACTCCTTCGATGACAAACTCCTTATGTCGCACTCCCATGATGATACCCTTGCCGCTATCCGGACCTTTCTCGATCCAGGACGATACCTCGAGCGACTTCGGAAGCTCAGGATGCGTACCGGCCAAGGAGTGATAGCGGGTCACAGGAACGTCTTGCGGAACATCATGATAGACTCCGCCGCCATCATGTCGCAAAGGAGAAGTCTTGCCATGAAGTATCTCGCCAGTGACATCGACCTTGCCTCCGAACTCAGAAATGATACATTGCTGACCCATACATACTCCGAAAATCGGGATCTTGCCTGCAAAGTGTCTGATGGCAGCCTTGCTGATTCCAGAGTCCGTATCTGGATGGCCTGGACCGGGACTGATGACCAGCTGCGTTGGCTTCTTCTCAATTAGCTCGTCGAGAGAGATCTTATCATTCCGGTAGACGGTGACAGTGGCTCCTTCAAGTAGTAGATACTGGTAGACATTCCAGGTGAAGGAGTCATAGTTGTCGATGAGAACGAGGTTGCCTGCAGTTGGCAATTTTGGGGCCGGAACAGGCTGATGTGGCGAGTGGTCGATGAGGGTCAAGGCCGGCATTGCGAAGGTGTGAGATGGTCGACAAGCGCAGACCACGCCTTCTGGTTGCAGGATGTACAGGGGAATTGGGCGAGAGCTAGTGCCAGTCAGATATACATATTCTAGTATCGTCCTGAAGCTGACAACGGGTGGGGTTGTTCACCGCATCATACACGCACTATGGCTTAAAAAGCGAGGGCGACTTCTGTGTCATCGTCGCGGTCTCAAAACTTCCCCAACTTGAAGAAATTCCTTGGCGCTCGAGGAAGACCAAAATGCGCTAGGACTAATTCGGCTAAGGTATTCCGCGGCGTGTCATCTTATCATTCCCTGACACGACGTGTTGACGAACGTCCTGGGAAATATTCGCCCTGGAACGAGACCTTGGAACCAACTTTAAGGTGACTCCTCGAGCAAGCGCCCGACGCAGCACTTCATCACTCACACTCCGGATGCCTTGCCGACGCGCTGATGCGAGACACCAGAGCCATCCTAAAGGCAGTACCTACGCAGTCCCATTGACCTTTGACGCGCCCTTCACTGGCGGAATCTGCCCACGCTGGACGAAAAGATCAATCGCATCCGTGAATGACTGATACGAATCGATATAGCCATCGAAGCCAAACCTCCTGGCCTTGCTCATGCTCAATGTAGCACTCCAGGTACGCTGAAACACCCAATCCTGAAATGCCCACGTACCCGAATCCCACGTCGCCTTTGCCTGTGGGACACCAGCCTTGTCGCAGATCCTGTCCCATACCTGCCGCTTATCCTTCGCCCACTCATTGAGGCTGAGCTCGAGCTGCAAGTCGCCCTCCTTGGGGTATGGGTTCCTAAAGTGCGCAGCTGACGACGCCTTGGTACCAACGTACGCCGCCACACGGGGCCACATGTACTTCCAGCAAAAGTAATCGCCGTTGGTGACATTGAAGCTTGATTGCCGGTGTTTGCGCTGGTAGACGCCCAAACGGTCAGCTGCGAGATGATGCGCGCGTCCGAGACGTCATCGGTGCCTTCCCAGTAGCGCTGATTTGTCGGCATGGGAGCGTCGACGCCAAGCTCTGCGCACACCAACATGTACAGCACAATGGTAAGCGCCTCGTTCATGCCGTTAGGTTTGGAAGTCGCACCGATGATGGCCTCGGGTCGCACTACGTTCCACGTCCATGCCTGCCCGCGCTGCCGCTCGATCAGGTAGTCTTCCTGTGGGTAGTAGAAGTTGCCAATGGGCGAGTCCAGGCGAGGGTCTTCTTCGCGTGCAGGGGATGGCACAGGGAACAGGTGCACGTTGTAGTGCTTGCCGCCAGTCTGCAGTGTGCAGTTCTGGAGATTGGGAGCAACTGCAAGCAGCGAGTCCAAAAAGTTGGCGAATAGTTTCTCATTAGCGGCGTTGAGCTCGTTGAAATCGTCCTTGTGGATATATGAAGAGAAGTAGGCATGTGTGACACTGCTGCAGGTGTCTTTCATTTTGTTGATCAGTGATTGCACGTCATTGGTGTAGTCGAGGGCGATGAATGTAATGCGTGGATCGGAGACAGTGGTTTTGAAGGGGGACCTCGATGTGACGATCAATTCGCTCCATTGTGAGGCATCAGTGTTCTTGACGAGGTACTCGAGCAACGATGAGCCTGTGATGCCGTTGCCACCAGTTATGAATGCAACTTTTGCCATGGTAGGTGCTCTTCAAATTGCGTGAAGCTGGAATGTTCGGCAGTCGTCTGGTTCATCGTAGCTACCAGATGGTCGAGCGACGTAATATACGTAGACGCTCACACTCGTTCACTCCTGCGACACACCAACAGCTTTGCGGTCCAGGCAATCGGTAATCTGCAAACTTTCTCGTGTGGTGGAGACCCTCCCCCACAAACCTGGGGTGACGCAAAAGCCTGGCAAAGGTGGTGGATTATGCTTTGTCTTGCAGATCGTCCGCAGATGGGACCTCCAATGTCCGGCGCCATACTTGCGCGGAGGACCAATACTCGAGAAAGACGTCCCGGCAGCGGAACTCCTACCCGACCACGAAAGGTTTGATCGCGACTAACTCTGCAAGTCGGATGCCGGTGGCAGCACCATTAGAGTCGCCTTCATACAGCGTGGTGTCGGTTCTCCGTGCGACAGAACGCGGAAGCCGCGACTGCAATTCTGTACGTGCCGTGATACTTCGCCTGGATGCATTATACTGCAGTCGTCCCCATCAGCCGCCTCAAGACTTCTATCAGAACTGCACTGGGGTCTTTTGCCATTCTTTGCGATCGCCATGCGACAAAGTGGTCTGGACGGACAAGTACCACGCCGTCGTCCTCAACACCCCGGATCTTACTCCAATCGCAATAGCAATCCATATACTCGCATCCGAATCCGATTGAGTGGCACCTTACGGGAAATTCAAGCTGTCCGCTTGCGTTTTCAGCCGCTTCGAGCCATCCTTCACCGCCAGTTCCTGTCAGCAGAGTAAACCCTCCGTTCCCACAAAGATCGAGACTCGATATCCTTTCGGATTGCGCATCCCGGGCGAGCCAGACATGTGGCAAGTGATAGCCAGGGTACGTGCTGATCATGATATCCTTGATCTTGTATACTCCAGAGAAATCAGGAGCTCGATCACCACTCTCGACCAGCGTAGCCGCACTCCCGACGTAGGTCTGGTTCATCTGGATCCCCAGCGCTTGCACTTCGAGATCCGTAGCTTCGAATGCCAGGCGTAAATCTTCCCGCCTCTGCCTGCCCTCTGGTGTAGCAGCTTTGAGGAGTGCAGCACAGCGCTCCCGGCTATCGCTATCAAGGCCCAAAAGTGACCAGATGCGGCGGTGGAACTCCATCCCCTCATTCGCCCTTCGAACGACTCCGTCGCCTACCGGCTTCCTCTCGGGAGTCAGAGTGTCCAACAGGCTCTGAGCAGCCCACCCACGTAGAACGAATGCAAGCTTCCATGACAGATTGAAGGCATCCGATATGCACGTGTTACTGCCGAGGCCATTGATAGGGGGATGCCGATGAACAGCATCACCAATGCAGAAGACCCGGTCCTTCTGCCAGGTTTCCGCGACTTGATTATTGATTGTCCATGAGAATGTAGACAGAATCTCGATGGGTACTGTGTCGTCGCCTATCATTTGGTGTAGTCGCTTCATAATATCTTCTTCGCATGGCGCATAATTGCTTATGTCTTTCGTAGCTGGGTGCATCGATACCACAAACTCTGACCATGGCCGTACCATACGAAAGTTGCCCACGGCTGACCAACCGGGAGCTTCAGTGTTCAGTACCCAGTTCAGGCTTCCTGGCCGATGCGCGATATACTTGGTAAGATCCGCCTTGATGTGCACATTGAAGGCCGTGTTGATTTGGGTTCCGATGATAGGGATACCGAGGCCATCCAAGACAGCGCTACGGGCACCATCGGCACCCACAACGTACTCTGAGCGTATTGAGTACTCTTCTCCCGTCACTCGATCGCGCAACATGGTGAGTACTCCGGCCGCGTCCTGCTGTAGACCAACGAACTCTGTAGAGAAGCGGAACTCCGCTCCTGCTTGTGTCGCGCTCTCGACGAGAATGGGTTCAAGCACGCTTTGCGGTAAGTCCGACATAACGCACGGGCTAGCCATCTCGTAGTTGCCCTTCTCTGACGGTTTGTTACCCCACGCCCAAATCCGGCCATATTCTTGACCTGCTAACGAGTCAAGCCATGAGGTATGTTGCATGTCTGAACGTGACAGTCAGCGACATCACGCAAGCAGCTGCAATCTCAGGTACTTACCAGACGCAGGGCTCGCAACTTGCGCAAGTCTTGGTTCGAGTCCAGCATCTCTGAGTACCTCCATCGCCCTCTGATTGAATATGTGTGCCCTTGGCGTATTCGCCGTCGACCTATGCCGAGATATAACGAGAGACTTGATGCCATATTTGGCAAGAAACAGCGCAGTAGTTGCCCCTGATGGCCCAGTCCCAATAATGAGGACTTGATAGTCCATATTCGGAGCCGGACTGCTGGTCAGTGCTACTGAACTGTCAACGTACGTTGCGCTGAGCACTCTTTATGGGCCTGAAGGCTGTAGACTAAGCTTGAAGGCCATGAACAGCTCGGTAGCGTGGTCTGTCCGCGACGAGCCAATCGCAGGTGTCAGCCAGTTCAAATGCGACAAGCTGCAGCGGCGAACCTTTGCAATCCAGGCATATCTGGTCCGTGTGCGGCTATGGCTTCAGATCCGAAGACCCGAAGCCGTATATTTTGCGCAGGCGACTGCTGGCCGAGGGTCGGACACATCTTGCGGGGATGAAGTGATGTTGACCCAGCCCCAAGTGGGCCGCATATGTTGCATGCGCGATGTAGCTAGCGCGAAAACCACATTAACCGAGACACTGGTCTTACTGCGGGCAAGGTGAGAACGATCTGCGCAGCAGTTTCCGAAAGTTGGTGGCAGCCAATCAACAGAGAGTTGTTTCCGGTAGACATCCTGGGGTAGATCTGGGGATGATGGCAACGTGAAGTGCCTACCAGTATCCAGCCCGTCCTGGCATTCCTATGGTGTCTTCGGCGTAGAGCCTGTGTGACAGATACTAGATGCTCATAATCTGACCACTGTAACCGTTCCCACGCACATTTATCAGACGACGCTCTACTGCACTTGATACAGGATGACCTCGACTGTTGCATTCACAGCTGATTCTGAGGTATCAGCAGCCTCGAGATGGAGGCAATACCTCGTCCTCGCGCTTGCAACTTACCTGGTCTTCAAAGTCGTACGTTCGCAAGCTGTATGACTGCTTGTATATTGACACAGACACGCAGTTGATCCATCCATTCATTCTCTCGCCGGTTCGTCATATTCCTGGACCCTGGTATTGTCGCATTTCTCGATTGCCGTTGCAATACGCGACTTATCAACGCCGCAGAACAGCCTTTGTCACTGGACTGCTCGATACCTATGGACCTATTGTTGTTATTGCGCCAGACCAGGTCCATACGACGGACGATACGGCCATGAAGACCATATACGACAAGACCTCCATCAAGACTAGCTTCTACGCCTCCATGGGCAGCTGGAAGGGCGTCACCTCGACTCTCGGATTTTTGACCTACCCAGAAGCGGCACCATCACGCAACAATCTTGTGCAATGCTTTCAAAACCGCAATCTGGCGGCACTGATTGACAATATCGAATCACACGTGGATGACTTCATCCGTATCTTAGATCAGCGCGCACAGGCTAACGAAGCCGTAGACGGAGTGGTCATTTCCGTCTTCTCGCATTGGATATCGTCACGGATGTGCTCTGGGGCGAGAAGAACCGTCTCTTGGCCAACGTGAACGAAGAAGCCGCTCGAGACTTCATTCGCCGCTTCCATGCTTTCAGTACATGGAACGCAATGAAAAGCTTCATACCTGGCGCCGACCTTTTGGTCCGTCTGGTCGGCAGTCAGCGCTGGAAGAGGTTGCGTGCAGACTGCAACGACCTCGATATCACGGCTCGCGAGGCCCTGGAAAGGTGGCAGACCGCAGACGCCGATGCAGACCGCCATGACAAGGATGTGTTGTCGATGCTCCAGTCCATGAACACTTCCAAGGCATCGGCAGTCCCTCCCGAAGATGTATCTGCGTACATGGTGGAAATGCTCGCAGCAGGGTCGTCAACCACTTCTCATACGGCTGCGTTTGCCAGCTTTCTCCTGACCAGGCATCCCGATGCCCAGCGGCGGCTCAGAGAAGAACTCGCCGCTGCGTTTCCCTTGCAGGATGAGATGGACATTCGAAAAACGGTGGACCTGCCGTTTCTAGATGGCGTCCTTAGAGAGACAATGCGTATGTATCCGATGATTCCTGGCCCGTTGGAGCGGTATACTGGCAGCGATATGACCATGAGTGGTTACAATGTTTGCAAAGGTGTCATTGCTTCCAATGCAGCCTTCAATCAAGGACGTCTTCCTCATGTCTTCCCTGAGCCAGATTCCTGGAAGCCAGAAAGGTGGATCGAGGCTACCGAGGAGATGAAGCTGAACTGGATTCCATTCGGGCACGGTTCGAGGGCGTGTCCCGGATCGAACCTTGCCATGACAGAGCTGAAGTACATGATTGGGAAGATCTTCCGAAAATTTCAGGCAGTCATACCTCCTGGACATGAAGACGACGTACTGGAAATGGCCGATGTCTTTGCGGCTGGATCGAAGTCAGGGACTTGCTGGCTCAAATTCGAGGCTGATAGGACGAAGTAGCTGGGAGGCGCCAACTCAACCATCTGGCTTCCAGCTCACTGGTGCAGACACCAAGAGTGCTGCCGCTTGGGCAAAGGATGACCAACTGCCGGGACTGATACTGTAGAGAAGAGAGACAAAGGCTTGCATCACTTCTTTCGAGTTCCTGTCGCATATCACAAGCGTCGTGTGGTCTGGAAGCTCAATGTGCATATCGTTAGCATCGGATGGACTGGTCGAAGTGCTAGAATTCATATATGACCACAGAATCACGGCGGCATGATGCAGACCAATGAAGGCGAGTAGATTGAACTTGACGCCTTTAGAGCCTCCCTTGTCAACCTCACTAGCGATGAGCGAGAACAGGGAGCAGGAATGTTGTGCAGCCAACCTGGCTGATGAAGATGTTGTCCACTTCTTTAGCAAGGCAGTCGGGAATAATTCCAGGCTCCCTTGATCAGACAGACTGTATTGCATTTGGTGAAGTTCTGATATCGGCGCATGTAATCGCAGATGCCCAAGGTGGAACAGTACCAGTCCACTCATGAGACTGCCGCGGTCATTTTCATTTGTCAGAAACGTTTTCACCACTTGTAGAGCCCCTTCCCACTTGACTTGGGATTGGAGGACGTATCGATACTCCTGCGCAAGCCTGTACATTGTTCTTGTGAGTGTTGACAAGCTGTTGGACTCCCTGGAGGGTGGGTAGAATGATTGAGATGCTCCTGCAACGGCAGGGAGCAAAATGTTGGAATCATCCCGAGAATTATTGCACTCCGAAACCCCAGTCAAATGTGGTAGTGGAGTGTGTCCGTATCGGTAACGCCCAAGGGGGCTTTGGAGACCAAACTGAAGTAGCTCATGAGCAACTGGCTCCAGTACAGGCAGCGGCTCTTCGGGCTCCAGGGCAATATGATAGAGCTCCGATGCTCTCAACTTCCTGCATGGCGAACGATCATGATCGATCATGTGGAGACAGGCATCGACAGGCATGGCATCTGCACGCCAGACAGCGTCGCAGGAAGGAAGCGTTACGTCGAGTTCTTCCATCGAGAGGAGTGGCGGCGTATCTAGCAGGACACTAGTGTACGTGTCGGCTCGGAAAACGCCGAAGGCAAGTCTTCTTCGCCCTTCCAGCTGTAACCAGATTGCCAGACGCTCGTGACTGCGTTGGGTTGATCTGAGCAACTCGAAGCTCTGATGAGCGCGTTCGTAGAGATCTGCAGAATACAGACCCATTCTTCTAGCCTGTGCTATCAGAAGTGCGCCAAGATGCTGAGCGTAAGTGAAGGCCTTTGCCTGGCCAAAGTAAAGTGCAGCAACTTGAGTGTAAAGACGAGCTTGCGCAAGCCAGGTGAAATCTTCGTCATCATGGTCCAGCTCGAACCCCATAGTGAGATATGTGCGGGTCTTACTGTGCATCATGCTGCCGAAGGTCACACTTCCTGATCCCCCATACATTGCTCCGATCGACACCAGGACTAGGCATAGAAGAGGATGTAAAGTGTCAATATCCAATTCCTGCTTGGCTAAGACAGGCCACAAGGGCCAGAAATGCACCAGATAGAGATCCATAAAATGCTCCATTGCTGTTTGTTGAGGCGATAGGTCAATGTTGAAGCTTTCACAGATCATGGTCGATTTAGAGGACCAATGTTCTCCATGTCGATTACTAGTGAAGGGGTTTGAGAAGCCAGCAACGGCGTATGAGGTGAGGTCTTCGATGACGATATTGCGCTGCAATGCAAGAGAGGCTTCTGGTGGATGTGTAGGGTGAGGCGACCTTTGGACTGAGCCACGCCACACTGATACGTGAGGCACGTTGCTAGCGAGGCCATGTTGCTCGATGGGTACACCATGATCCGAAAACAGCGGCCCGCAGGCTTCTGCGGCAACGCTGTACCTCGTCTCGTGTGCCGCTGCGAGAGGCAAGAAATCATCTGGTTGCAAGTATATGCTTTCGTGTACCCACGCCCATGAGTCAATGTCGCCAATTCCGCTCGCGGGGTCCTGAGAGACTTCGAGTATCTCTAATGGGACACTGTCTTCTGGCACATTGTCGGGATTGTGATTGGAGCTTTGCGACACCGCATAAGCATTGCCAGGCTGAGAACATACATTCTTGTCGATGGCGTCAGTAGCGAACTCATCGGACAGACCGAGTTGCGGCGATGGGAGTTGTTCAGAAACGGTCAATTGATATTGGTGTTGTTCTTGTGAAGCACAACCCATACCTTCTGTTTGATTGGTGAGCATCGATCGGCTCATCCGTCCAGTTCTGGTAGGAAAGCGGCAGTCATGACCATTCTGATTGCATGGGTCGCAAGGGCTGCCACCAGTGCATTTGCGTCGCAGCTCAGCACAGCGGACACAGGCCGTGTGACGACGCCGTCTTGATCTTGGACGTCCGATCTGTCCAGAAGCCTCAGGCCTAGGATTTGAGCTTCTCGTGGTGTGATGCATAACCTGATGCCGCGACAGTAAATCGCGTCGCGAGAACGAAACCTGGCACTCCTTGCACGTGTATTGCTTGCTGCGGGCATGGTTTTGAGCATGTCGGTTGAGGGTATACAAGGAGGCATACTGCCTGCCACAGTCACCGCAGTCGAACATGTTTACGATGTCTCGTCATCATCATAGAGATTCTATCACGAGGAAACGACAAGATCCATGGATGATGGAATGAAATGTTGTTTCAGCATGCTAAGAAGTTGATGTGCGGGGGCCTGGGGCAGGAACCGGGGGCCGCTGTTGGGCCATGGCAGGCGCGACCCACGTGTTAGGTAACAAGCAGCCTACGTACTACGACACCTACACACCACTCAAGATCGTTACATGCTGCATACTACAGAGCCTACACCGCAGCTGAGCCTGGCCAAATTTGTCGAGGTTCAAGGTCTTCCTGAAGTTCAGATTGTTCAGTACATGAACACCAGCAGTCTACAGCTTGCTTGCACAGCAATACCAATCGAGCTCGATCAAGCTCGCACGCCATGAAGTAGCATCTACGACAGTGCTACTCTGTGTATCCTCACAAGAAGCTCATCTTGTTCGAGAGGCGTCCGATCCGTGCAATCTCAACGCAAACCTCGTCACCATGCTTCAGGAACACCTGTGGCTTCATGAACAGAGCAACCCCTCCCGGTGTACCTGTCATAATGAGCGATCCCTTCTGCAGAGTCTGGCCTTGACTGCAAAAAGCCACTAGCTGGCGCACGCCAAAGCAGAGGTCACTGGTGTTCGACTCCTGTCTCTTTTCGCCATTCACCAACGTCTTCAGCTGAAGCCCACTCGCATCCCCCAGTACGTGGGCTGCGGTCAGACAGGGACCTAGCGGTGCGTACTTGTCGAACGACTTGCTGAACGACCACTGAGGCACTGGACCGGCTTTTCCAGTTTCGCGTTGCCAGTCTCGAGCAGACACGTCGTTGCCCACAGTATAGCCTGCAACATAGTCTAGAGCCTCTGCCTCACTGACGTCTTTGGCATCCTTCCCTATCAGGACCACGAGCTCCCCTTCATAATCACACTGTGACTGTGCTATCTTGGGAATGGGTATGTCTTCACCATGATCTGCCACAGATGGCGCGGGCTTCGTGAAGACCGTCGGGCAGGTGGGTAAGGCACGGCCCGTTTCAAGGACTACACATACGTCAGCTGCGTGTATCGACAGGCAATCGAACATTACCAACTATGCGTTTTGTAATTGAGACCAATGCACCTCACAATTGGAACGTCTTCTGGACGCAAGGGTCCAAGCAGTCTTCCAACACGCTCGACCCTGCCTGTGGGCGAAGCATCGAATGGGCTCGACCCCTCAAGCACCTCAACTTCCAGCTTGCCAGCCCGAGCAAGCTGACTGATCTCTGTTTCTTGACCTTTGCTCAGTACTGGCTGGCCATATTTGATATTGTCGCTGTCGGCAAGACAGTAGCGGACCAGCCGATCCCAAGCGACAAGTTTTGACATGCTTCTATCCTGCCAGTCTGTAGTCGACTTGACCTGCACAAGGGCATCAAAGCCGCCATACTCTTATTGAAATACATGAACATTGTGCATGCTAGTGGTCCGTTGTCGATTCGGTCTCTGTTGCCGACCATGATCCGCGGTCTGTGCTGACAGGTGCCAGCGGTCGTCTTCCGTCCTCGGGAACGCGCACACTCGCTCGCCCGGATATTGTGGTTACAACCATTCTAGCTTCCCAGCGGATAATGTGGTTCCAAACCTTTCAACCATCGGTCAGCAAATCGGTCCTGACTGTTCGATTGTGCCTCCGTATTCGCGCACTCTCTGGTCCGGCTACGCTTCAGGCGGTCTTATTCACGGCATGACAGTGTATCGCTAGGCTAAATGATTTCGGTCATGTCGCAGCCAGGTATGAAAAGCGAACATGCAGCACTGCTCTGTACTGAATGCAAGGCTGCAGACTACACTCAATGCATTGCTGACTCGAACGCGTGAATCGCATCCTCGCCGGCCGAGCAATATCTGAGCTCTCAACGGTGTATTGAACCCAGACGTCGACAACACGATGCCCATACCCAAAGACGACAAGAGAATCCGTCTCGTCACGACGGCTTTCGTCATCTACTACCATGCAAATCTAGCAAAGGCCCGGCAATTCTTCCTGGATTTCGGCATGACGATCTCGCAGGAAACATCAAACGAGATATCTTTTGCCGGTTACGGGTCCAATCCAGTACTCTACATCGCCCGCCAGGCCTCAGGAAATGAGTCCCGTTTCGGCGGCGCGGCGTACGAAGTTGAGACACGCTCCGAGCTCGAGCGCGCCGCCTCCACAATCCCCGGCGCCAGCGCTATCACACCCCTTCACGCACCTGGCGGCGGTGAAATGGTAACGCTGACAGACCCAGCGGGCCATCCTGTGCACTTGGTGTACGGCCAGACTCCCAAGAGCCGCAGCGACCCGGGCCTGGAGAAGCTCACGTTCAACTACGAAGACGAAAAGCCGCGACGCGGCAAGTTCCAGCGCTTCACACCGGGACCAGCGCCTGTGCACCGCTGGGGCCACTACGGGGTAACATACCCGGCGGGTCAGTATTCGGCGATGTACGAATGGTACACATCGAACCTCGCGCTCGCGCCTTCGGATGTTGTGCTGCGTGATGGACAGCCGATCACATGCTTCTTCCACATCGACCGCGGCGACGAGTTCACAGACCACCACGCCTTCTTCTTCAAGCCAGCGAAGCCCGGGAACACGCCAGGGGTCGCACACGCAGCATTCGAAGTGCATGATTTCGACATCCAGCAGCTGGGGCATCAGTTCCTACAAAGCCGTGGGTACGAGCTGTGTTGGGGCGTCGGCCGCCACGTGCTTGGCAGTCAGGTGTTTGACTACTGGTTCGACACTAGCGGATTCATGGTCGAGCACTTTGCTGATGGTGATATTGTTAACATACATACGCCTGTTGCTGAGGTTCAGGCTGGACCCCAGGCGCTGTCGATCTGGGGTCCGCCGGTGCCACCCGTGTTTTAATGCTTTTGTCAGATTATGTAGAGAATCAAGATCTTGTCCACCAGTGATGTGAGTATCTAGAAGCTCTTCCGGTGATGTCGACGATCGAATATCGCACCTGAAAGTCAACAACTCGTAGTTGAAGGTGTGACATTGTGATCGAAGCTGGCCGCAAAAAAATATCTCCAGATCTCCAGTCTTGGCAGGCGGAACGCGTCTCTTCGCAACCAACGACACTGAACCGCGTTTTTTGCGGCTTACAGATTGAGTAAGCCTCACTGATGTACGATTGCCGACTGAGCACTCACTCGGTGCCCACACTCTACGTCAATGCCGCCTTGACCAGTCAACCCAGCAGCTGGCGGTGCTAGCCAGCGGGCAAGCACCATGGCAGCAACTGCGACCGACGCTGGTAGCAAAGCACCGCAGGTCGGCCTCGTTTTGAGTGGCGAGAGGGTTTTGCTATCATGGCAAGATGTGTTGAGTGCGTTGCAGGCATCTGACGGGCCACCATCAGAGCTGTATCGACAATTCATCGAGCACAACAAAGACATCCTCACCCAAACGATACCCTCTTTCAGCCGACCAGACCCTCTATCGAAATCGAGGTTCGAATCGAGCGTCTTGCCGATCAATGTGACGTCTGAGGAGCAGCAGAAGCAGGTGGACAGGATAAAAGCAGACTCTCTGTGGCTGAGCGACGAGCAGCATCTTGATGAGGTTCAAGCACTACGAATAGTTCTGCTTGAATGGCAGAACCGGGCTGAGCTCAGACTCAACTCTGGCTTTGCCGATGCAGAGCTCGCCAGTCTACGCGATGCTCTCGGCACAGAGTATGCGCAGACGCTGCAATTGGTGCCTGGAGGACCATACAGCCGAGCAGACGACATCTTCGAGACTGGGGACGCGCGCAAAACACGGATACTTCAGATCTACCACCGCACACAGCCTGCTATGCTTGCACTGGTTCGCGAGTCGATACAAGCTGGGCTGCAGAAGCCCGACACCGACCGACAAGATTCGAGAGCTGTATGGACGCGGCTGATGTCGGTGGAAGCGCAGATTTCTCTACACGATGCTGTAAATGAGACCACCAGCGCCATAGGAGCCATATGCCAGGAGCTCAGCCAGCAGCACGAATGGAAGGGCATCGACGTTGCCTTCCATGACCAGATTCAAAATGACTACACAACTGCCAAGCTGCAGTCGATAGTAGGTCTACTGGAGATCTTGCTCCTACGCACACAGAATATAGAGGAAGCCGTCACTTCCGAGATGATGCTGGAATGGTTGACATCCATGACCGAGCACGGTTTCTTCGCCCATTTCCAATCAGACATACCACCTCAACAGTCAGCTATCGACCGCATCCAAGTAGCGGCAGCTTATGTCACTCTGGCGCTTCTACGCCCTGTATTCGCGATGGAGTTCATGGAAGATGCCGCAGAATCGGATCAACCCGACATCCGTGGAAAGGAATATTTTCTCGACGTCGACAAGATTGAGGACATGCATCGCCTGATGATGTCCGCGGCAATGGCTGCAAACTCGTGCGCAGGGCCCGCGACCTTATCCTGGGGCCTGATCTTCTTCAGGATCAGACTTCTGGCAATACAACAGAAGGAACGTCGAGAAGTGCGCACAGTGGAGAAGGTCATCGCAGCACAGGATACACCGAGCCGACGAGTCTCCGTGGGTAGTATGGGATCTCTGATGAGTGAGTCTCTACATGAGAACATCAACTTACAAATTCGGCCCACACAAGGCATTGACGACTCCCTTCAATTCATGATGGAGAGTGCTGTGCGAGGTAGCAACGTTTTCGACTTTCTTTCAACGATGGCTTCAGTGGCTAAGACCTCATCTACCTTGCTGCAGTCATTCCAATTGAATATCTTACAAGAACTGTTGGCGGCAGCTCGACCCACACTAGGCTATACTCCAGACATACTCAACACTCAATTGACAATACTGTCGACCGTCAAGGATGATGCAACAGCGCTGACTCCTTTCAAGCCGTTGCTGAACTTCGTTGCTGAGCCTTTCCTCACCGAGAATTTTCTTGATGTCGCAGCATCGAGGTTTCCGTACGAAGCCCTGCCATTTCTGCGAATGGTGAAGGCGCTTGCCAAGGGCGGGTACGATGCATTCTTTAGTCAAGAGGATGGTACACACTACATCACACAGCGACTACGGCAGATGGACGGCTACTCACAGCTGGCAGTTGGAGGCTTTGAAGCTTTTCACACAACCCAAGAGGACGAAAACGCGAATCTAGTCACGCTCGACCAGACTGTCGGGATCCTAGACCAGCGTCCGCAACGTCTGCTCACCGCAAGTCCTGAGTCGCAAACGTCACTAGCTATTCCAGAAGGTACTGTCGGTGCAGTCATCTCCGACTCAATGCCGCCTGTCGTACGCTGGAAGCATGAATATTCTGCATTGCCATTATTAGGACGATGGCTCCAACTACAGGTCAAAGGAGAGCTATCTAGTGTACTGTCGCCGTTCGAAGCACCAGACTATGTTGCGGCTGCCGTTATTGGCCTCTTCGGAACACTGCTATCTACCATGCATGCGAGAGGTATTCAGCAGAATACCTCAGAACAAGCAAGTGCACTGAGCCAAGACCTCATCGACGAGGCATCCACTGAACTCGATGGAGATCGAACGATCATCAACTGCGTCTTCGACATAGTGGAGCAGCAGCTCGTCTCAACAAGACGCTTCTCCCCTGTAACAGGGTGTGATTTGCTCATTGCTTGCGTTGACTTCATCACGATCCTCTCCAAAATACAGCCGATGCAGACATGGCCACTATTGGTGAAGAGCAGCCTCTTCGCCGCTTACGGAGCCAAGAGAACGATCTATTCAATCATTACCGCCGTCGAAATGCCACTCCAGAGCTATGGTCTACTTGAGAGCTGCGTGTCGCTTATGCACGCCGTCATGGACCTGACCCTAAAGGTCTCATCAAAATCTGGACCAGCTATAGGAAGCAGATCACGGGCAACGCTATCACAGCGGCCGCTGTCTGCAGCAGTCTTGGGTTTGACAGAAACAATGTACGCCGCATTCGAGGCAATGTCAGGATGGACTTTTTCAGATCAGCGGCAGAAACAGCACATCCTGGGCGGCCTCTCCTCAGCTTTCTCGGATTTGCTGTACTATGTTTCCGGCACAGGTAGTGCCTTCAACGTTGATCATTCGGTCACAATAGCTTTCCGACCAGCCGCCGACTTCCTGCTCAGCGCCCTGAGTGGGACTGGCATTCAGTCTCTTGGATCAGGTCCAATCGCGCTGAACCTGGTCACGTCCACCCTGGGTATCGTACCGGACATCTTCAGTCCCGATGCTGCTGCGCACCTGAAGTCGGTCGTAATGCTTGCAAGAACACATCTCGGATGCTCAAGAATTTCTGGACACGCTCTGAAAGAGGTCAACACGACCCTGATCAATTTGTTTCCCATCTTCGTTCGACTACCAATAATGCATGCGCCACTCTTCCGACCAAGCTTGGCGATCGAGACTGATGTATACGATGCATTCGCGCAAGGCTCCAGGCCACATCTTCTCGGACACTTGGGTTCTGTCTCTTGTCTCGCCTTTCTTGACAGCCTGAAGTACCTAAATGCCAGAGCATACGAAGAAGCACATATCTCATGGCGACTCATCTCTAGACTGGTCACACCCGATCAACAGTGGACAGCGATTGTTCTCATCACAGGTTCGCCACCAGGCAGAGATCGCAAAGACGGCGAGAAGCCGCACACTCGGGGAAAGCCCTTGATGGTGCAGGCCATCGACAAGCTTGTGAAGATAGACGAGCTGCATGCAACAGTGGCAGTGGCAATGTTGAGGCTGCTACAAGAAGCCCAGCAGGGGTGGCCTGCCGTAACTGACACGATCACGGAACGCGACGACTTGTTCCCGGCCTTGATAAAATACTGCTGTTCGAAGTCATCACACAGCGGAAACGATCTGGCCCAAGCACAACACAATCAAATAGTGGCTGGTGTAACAGATCTCAGCGTCATATCACTGCACGCGATGATGGTCTTCCGGAACGAGAAGAAATTCGCACGTTTCATACCATTCCTCAAGTGGCTTGCGGAGAACGCCATCGAAGTCGACGCCTACAACACTTCGTTGCATTCGAACTTGAAGAAGAACTTCGCAATGAAGTATGACGGCCTCGACATTGATGTCGTCACGCGTACCGGCATCTTGCGAGTACCATACAGCGAGAACTACTTCTACGACATCACCTTTGCCAGCAAGCTCCTCAGTCATGACCGCTACTGGTCGAATTTCCAGACAGAATTGAAGCTGGCGAACGTCAACCTTTCGATCGTCGAATCCGAGCTCGCCCTCCTGCGTAGCTTCAAATATCTGTGCAGCGAACATGGCTCCTTCTTCGCAAAGAATCGCGACGTTCAGGTCATCATGGCTCAAATCGTTACCAGCTGCTTACGCGCAAACATGCAGCCGACTCCAACAGAGCAGATCTTCGATATGCTGTATCAATCACGCGCCGAGATCGCGAGCATGTTGCTTGCTCCGCTTGTAACGGTCAAAGCTCACGGCTCAGATTTCACCTCCATCCTGCGTGTCGCATATGACAGCGGTCGCTATCAGAACGGATCCTACCATCTCGCAATCACAAACGACGACCTAACATACTGGCGGACCATGGTTAACAATGTGCGACTCGCCTTACAATTCCACGTCACCAGCCCAGTACGGACGCAAGCCCTAGCCGGAGTCAATCTCGAGTCCATCGATCCAGCGATCAGCCTGATCTGCGACATCGCAGCACACATCATCGGCGAAGGCCTCGCCTCAGTTGTCGCCGCAATCCAAGAACAAGCCCAAACTAAGACCTCTACTCCAGAAGACGGAACCACCACCATCGACGTCACAGACGTCAACCTCCTCCTGCACACCCTGCAAACGGTTCTTCGCATACCCACCCTCCCACAGTTCGCGACCCACCTTTCCGAAGTCCTCATCGCCACCGACACCGCGCAATCCGCCATGCTGCTGTATAGCTGGTCACACGTCCTCCTCTCCGCCGACAAAGAACCCATGTACGCCCTCCCGTCCGTTACGCTTCTCGCGACCTTGTCCCGTCTGCCTCTAATGGCAGAGCACCTCGCCGTCTCGGGCATCTTCACCCGCCTGCTGTCGTCGAAGATGACACAGCGCTTACAGAGCATCCCTTCCGGAGCGGGACATCTTGATCGACGATCGATGGGACCGCTTCTTTACACGCTGTGGAGCGATGGGTACCTGCGGATCGCGCTTAATCTGCTGGATAGTATCGGCGGTGGCGTTGCGGGGGAGGTGAGCGTGTTTCTGAATCAGTTCCCCCAGCAGCTCGGCCGGGCAAGCAGAAGTCTATCTGCTGAAGTTGCCGAAGGTGGTGAAGGCGGCATCACGCTAGGTCTCGCATCCGAAGTCGCCAATCTGTCACTTCTCAGTTTCATCCTCGAGCGCTTCCGCATGTCAGGCCCATCAGCAGCAGTTGATCCGGGACAACTGCTGCCGTTGGATGGGTTCGACGAGCACAAGAAGGCAGTGGCGGTGGATGTGGGCGACGTGCTGGCTCAAAAGGCGGAGTTTAGGATGAGGAGAGAGGTTGCCACTAGTGAGGTGGAGGCGGGTTGGGCGAGGCAGTTGGTGGCGAAGAAGGGGGTCGGGGATGGAAAGCAGAGTATATTGGATCAAAAGGTCGTGAAGGAGCTGCAAGCGGCGAGTGTTTGTCTGGTTGTGGAGTCGGATGAAGGGGCATAAGTCCTGAAAATCTGATTAAGCGATGAAATGATGCCTCAAAAGCTAAGGGAGGCAATGCATTGCGTGGTGTCTGAGCACGGTGCACCGATCCCGCGAATTAGGCTCAGAGTCCTCCTGGAGAGATGCGCTGAATTTAAGAGAATTGCCACACAGGGAAGGACACTTGCTCAACTCGACTTTTCATGAGTTCCGCGTGGACGTGGACTTGCTGCCACAATCCAGAATTTGCACGACCAAGCGAGGTAAATATCTTGTGGCACAATGCACTGGAGGTGCGAAATATCTTGAGTGAATCGACTACTCGTACCTGCAGTGCGTCGTGACCGGCGCCCGCCCGGGAGCCTCCTACTCGTACGAGCGTTTGCATCAGAAGAGGAAAGAATCCTGCCCAATTCAGCTTCCATCCGTCCATCAGGACGCGTGACAAATGCGGCGAGATGCATGCAGAAGTTTCGTTGCTTGCATACTGCAGCACGTTACACAACATCCATTCCAATCATGCTTGCATGACACTTGACCGCGAAGCGGCGGGACTGCTAGAAGTCCAAATACAGCAAGACTCCTTCCGCTTCCAACGCGAAGTTTGCGACGTACTCGCCAGTGGATGTCCAGTCAGTTCAGCCCAAAAGCTCTGCTATTGTGCCTAACACACCACAGCGCCAGATCGCTAATGCCGTGATACTTGAGTATGTTGCACGACATACACCCGTGGGCCTGCCACCTCCCCACCGTCTCCCCCACCCACCATCACCCAACCATTCACTTCTTCACCTTGAGTCTAATAAAGCTCGAACAACATCTCGAACGAAGTGAGAATCGGCTTATTAAGCAGTATCCAAAAAGCCTCCCAAACCACGTCTCCTCTAAGCTCGTTACAATCAGCAGCCCATTTCCACTCAAGCCACCACACCGGCGGTCCGCCATAAAGCATGACGAAATACGTGGCAATCTTCATGTGGTAGCAGACCACAACCAGCACTTTGAACACCTTGAGTACCATGTATCTGTCGTACAGAGGGTGAATATGGCTTTGGGTCTGACGAGCATCACCAGTGTGAGAGCTGAGAGGAGCATGATTGTTGCGATGTGGCTAGGGGAGAAGTTGCTGAAGCCAGCGTTGGGAAAGATGGCTTCGAAGAAGGTATGTTGAGGTTTCATGTTGACGGTATTCGGAGCTTTTTGCCGAGCGAGACGCAGGGATAGTTGTGAGCTGGGTTTTGACACGTATAGAAGGAAGACAGTGATACTGATGCCGTAGGAAGAAGAATGAGTATCTGAGGCCAGCTTCAGGCAATACAAGAAGTCGTGCCTGAGCCCGTCACCCACAAACAAAGACAAACATATGGCCAATGTTTGTACTGCGAACTAATAGAGGCGTATTGACAATGCAGTCCCAGGCATACTTCAATCAAGGAAGAAAAGCTTGCTCGCAGCCGAAGTCAGGTCGTGCCTTTTCTTGGTCTGACAGATGCCCGGTCTCCTCCCGTCACATATCAATCGCTGTGCCGCGCCGCAGTACAGACAAGCCTGTGCTATCTTGCCCAGTCCTCCATCGATACCCCACTTAGGTACGCCGCTGCACAGGAATACCTCCTACAACGCAATACCAGTTCCGTCATTCTCCTCAAGCGGGACAGAAAGCCACAGCAGCTTCTCCTCCCTCAAATGCCGAATCTCCACTTCTGCCATCTGGATATACTTGATCGCGTCTCTGACAAGGTCAGACCTGTGCCGCCAACAGACCTCATTGTCCCAGAATGCTGCGGGGAGCAGGCTGTTGTCAGAGATTTCTCGGCCGAATGCTTCGGTTGAGGCAAGCGTGCAGCGCAGATCGTCTAGTGCCAGGTTGAGCTTTTCGCGATGGTAGCGTGTCTCGACATTTGAGCGCGTAGGCTCGACGGATTGTCTTGTTGTTACTGCTTCAGGAGAAGCCGATTCGTTCGAGCCACAACGACGACGCTTCTTCCGTGTCCCGTTGGACGGAATCGTGCCTGGCTCAATCCCGACTGACGTGCAACTTGCTATGCTTGGAACGCCGAAATTTGTTGTTGTTGATGCGACATGATCATCAGACCAATGGGTAGAGACCCGTGGCGAGAAGCCATCCTGCATCATGACGTGCTCATCTCCCGTCAGCGCGGTGAAAGAGCTGCTGCTGCTGCTCCAATGCGAGGTCCCTTCGAGTGGCAGCACTGTTTCGTCGAGAATTGCGGACGATGATGGAAGAGGTGCAAAAGGCGGCGACTGCGCGATGTACCACAGCGGCTCATCCGGCCGGACGATGGGGTAGATCAGCCCATTGACGGCAGGCACGATGTCGTGGTGGTGCACGGCTTCGGACGAGATTTGCTTCCGCCATGGTAATACCTTTGAAGCCGTTGATCTCATGGGGTCCGCCCTGATCAGCTGTTGAGCCCGTGAGATCCAATGTGTGTGTTGTCATACATGTAGCTCTCTCTGTCTCGCGCGGATCTTGGTTGACCTAAGTAATGCTGAGGGCCGTGTTGGGGATTTTATGCCTTCATGAGTCTTGAGGACCAACAATATACTTGCTTCATATCCCATGTGCATAGCTGAAGAGTAATTCATCCAGAACCTGGATGTGGTTCAGCCGCAGACCGGTCCAGATGCCAGCCTCACATGGTTGGACGCACTCAGGATAAGCGAAAAGCAAACAACTATGCAACGTTAATGGATTCCGATGTATGATCGGGCCCGCCAGACTTATCCGCTGAGGCGCCTGTATTGCATCAAGCCACTGCGTCAAAGCTGGCAAGCTGTAGGATCAAGGGCCGGAGGATTCCTTCGACTCCTGATTTGCGGCATGGCTGGCCAGTCGTTGAGTTCCCACAGCACGCCCTTCACGGTTAGGATGAATGTCGATATGCCAGTCCTAGAATGCCACACTCAACTTGCGCTTATTCCAAAAGTCACTGGCTCGAATCGGCGGACGAACTATACGTGGACCTTCAGCGCCCTCCCGGGCCCAGGGAATCAATCATGAGCGGCACTCACACCTGGTAATCTTCAAACAAGTGTGGAAAAGTGTCCAGTACATGTTGTCCACAGCGTGGCTTGTGGCGTTACGAGGTGAAGCATGATCTCATGATCGACGACTCAAATCTGCGCTTGGCAGACCTTCAACATGCTCCGTGTTGCCGCAGGTATATCCGAGCCATTCCGAGCGTTCTCCGATTTCAGCGGGATCAAAACCAGCGCAGAGCGAACGGAAACCGAAAGAGCCAGCTGCCTCTCTACTGGACTTGAAAGAAATGCTTCAAGTGTTGGCAAGGGAGACATCATGATAATTGTAAGTTGCATGCCACAACAGGTTGCGACCCTCGTTGCGGGACAGATCGAAATGACCACGCATACCGAACGGGGTAAGCCGCCTACCGCTTTCAGCTTGCGTTCCTTTCACATCGACATGTTTGTCCCGCCAGTGAAGGAGGTCGAATGCAGGACAGAGGGTCATCGAACGTAGGAAGGGGACACATTGAAGGTAGGAAGGAGAGACAGCGAATGCATGAGGGAGGGACAGTCAAACCAGGAATGAAGGACAGCCAAAGCAGGAAGGATAGTAGGACTTTGGGGAACCATTGCTACAATCGACATATTTTCACGCTATCTCCAGTACATACAAGATCTTCCAGGAAGATGCTTCAACCTTGCGTCAGAGTCCCCCCGAACCTCCTGCACCAGGATATTCCGCAAAGATGGGTCCACACAACCATCCCTCTGTACTTTCTCTACGTCAGCGCGTTACTTGCACCCAGTTCCGTTCAGCACTCTTGTCGCTCTTCAAACTTTTGCACAAATTCCCTCGGAGCCCTCCCCAGATCTAGCCAGACGCCAGACAAATAATCCCACCGAAAATGCTGACAAAGATTCGTGCTAGAAACGACAGGTGCTTCATTTTGCAAATGTGAAGTGGAGAGTTGATTGAGCGGAGATGTTGGTACAATCGATGAAGAAAGTCTTGGAAATCGCTGGGGTCGAAGCTGGAGAGAACACAGTCGAATAGGCGGGTTCAGATGTCGGAATTAGACGAGGCCGTCTGTTATCTGGCCGTGAGTCGGTCCGAAGGCTGAATGTTGGTCGGTTGATGAAGGAGGCGCACTGCTCTGGTCGAGAGTCTGGCTGATAGTCAACGCCTTACATCATGCCTGGTTCACCTGTTAGCTGTGATTTGGTACGGGGTAGATCCATGGTCACGAACCTCCCATGCCTCCCATGCTAGATTCATCTGTTAGCTGTTGTTTGTAGAATTCATGTTCTCAGGAGTACTCACCCGCCCATCCCTCCCATTGCCGGCCCACCAGCACCCTTCTCCTCCGGTGCCTCCGTAATGGCCACCTCAGTCGTACCCAACAGCGACGCCACACCAGACGCATCAACCAACGCCGTCCGCACAACCTTCAGCGGATCAACAATACCAGCCTTGAGCATGTCAACATACTCGCCCTTGGCGCTATCGTAGCCCTTCTGGAAGTCCGAACCATACTCATCCATCAGCTTGCCAACGATAACACTTCCCTCGAGACCCGCGTTCTCGACGATCTTCCGGGCTGGTCGCTGGATGGCGTTCTTGACAATGCTGACACCGAGGGACTGGTCGAAGTTGGCGCCCTTGACGTCCTTGAGCGCGGAGGCCGCAGCCTTGATCAGAGCGGTGCCACCACCGGGCAGGATGCCCTCTTCGACAGCTGCGCGGGTAGCATTGAGTGCATCAACGACGCGGTCTTTCTTTTCACCAACCTCGACTTCGGAAGCGCCGCCGACCTTGATGACAGCCACGCCGCCAGACAGCTTAGCGAGACGCTCCTGCAGCTTCTCTTTCTCGTATTCGGAGGTTGATGGGTCGGACATCACACCGCGGATCTGCTCGCATCGCTGCGCGATGGAGTCCTTGGAGCCTTCGCCGTTGAGGATGATGGTGTCCTCTTTTGTGATGGTGATGGAGCCGGTCGAGCCGAGCATGTCTGGGGTGGCCTTCTCCAGCTTGATGTCTAGCTCATCAGTGAAGACGGTGGCATTGGTCAGGATACCGATGTCGCCGAGGATACTCTTGCGGTTGTCGCCGAAGCCTGGTGCCTTGACGGCAGCGACCTGTAGCTGACCGCGGAGCTTATTGAGAATGCAGACAGCCAGTGCCTCGCCGTCGATGTCTTCAGCGATGATCACGAGGGGACGGCGCAGCTGTGTGGATGCCTCAAGAGCAGGGATAATATCCTGCACGGCGGAGATCTTCTTCTCGGAGAGGAGAATGAGTGGCTTCTCAAACTCGATCTTCTGGGATTTTGTATCGGTGATGAAGTATGGCGAGGTGAAGCCACGGTCAAAGCGCATGCCCTCGGTGACCTCAAGCTCGTCCTCGATAGTCTTGCCCTCCTTGACAGTGATGACGCCCTCCTTGCCGACCTTCTCCATGGCATTGGAGATCAAGTTGCCAACGTGAGTGTCGCCGTTGGCCGAGATGGTTGCGACCTGGGCGATCTCAGCCGATGTGGTGATGTCCTTCTTGTTCTTCTGCAGGAAGTCAACGACAGCATCGACGGCAGCTTGGGTGCCTCTTCGGAGGTCCATCGGGTTGCAGCCGGCGGCGACGTTCTTGACGGTCTCGGAGAAGATCGCGGAGGCAAGCACGGTGGCTGTGGTGGTGCCGTCACCGGCGACTTCGTTCGTTTTTGAGGCGACATCTTGGATCAGGCGGGCGCCCAGGTTTTCGAATTTGTCTTGTAGCGTGATGGCCTTTGCGACAGTCACACCATCTGTGATCTTGTTAGACAGATACCTCGAGCGTATAGCATAGATGCGACTCACCTTTTGTGATCTTGGGCGAGCCATAGCTCGACTCAATCAGAACATTCCTTCCCTTTGGCCCGAGTGTAGTAGCGACAGCTTTGGCAAGCGTATCAACACCCTTCAACAGCTGTGCACGACCCTCAACCCCGAACTTGAGCTCCTTGTGAGCAAACCGCAGTTGCTGTAAACTTCGGCCGGCTGTTTTGGAGTATGGGGAAGATGCGTTCAGAGACGAGCGCGCTGCTGAGGCGAAGGCTCGCTGCATGGTGAGTGACTGCTAGAACTGAAGAGAGATAATGTACAAGACGGGAAAGAGCGACCGTTGATGGGTTCAGGATAGAATGGAAAGAGGAAGGTAGCTTTGAATGCACCTGCTGTGGCAGGAGACTCGACGGCTTCGAAAAGTTTTTGGAGAGAAACACCGAGAATCTCCAATGTCGCGCTAATGCTGAATACGGGATGGCGGAACGGGGAGAGCCGATGTCAGTGGGTCCCTTCTTTCGACGTCCCTCTTTCCTCTGGACTCGTCGATGACTAGGCAACTATGGCTGTCGGATTCGACGAGTGCTCAAGGATGCGCACTCAGTTGATACGCAGTCTCCGTTGCTGGCATCAATCTTGTAAGTCCATAAAGTCCTGCCCGGAGAAAGATAGCTGCAGGAACGGCTGGGAATATATTTGCAATAACGAAAGTAGTAGCGAACACTGATGACTGGTTTTCTACCTGCATCAAGCTGGGTGAGGCAAGCCAGGAGAGGTAGCTACTGCTTGCTTTCTTTCACTACAGAGAAGATCTTTTCTGTTCCGTTTCCTCGATCCTTATTGCCTTTCTGCATCTGCGCCAAGCGGGCTCTGAGTTGGAAAAGTGCTGCCTTGACATCATGCTCATAGCGCCACATCCATGAAGACGTCCAGTACAAAGCTCTACGCATCTCCACAGCCGTGGCGTCCTCCATGATGTCTTTGTTCCCGTGTTCGTGTGCTGATCTGCTTGGCAGTCTGTCATCTGTCAGCAGTGCACGCGTTTAGAGCTTCGCTTTCGACCTACCAACGTATCAGGCATCGACTAGCCTGCGTCCATCAAAAGTTGCTGAAGTCAAAGTCCTGACCTCCATCACCAAAGTTCATCGCCCCGCCCATGTTGTCGAACATGCCGACAGTACTGTTGAGATCGAATTCGTTCACGCCACCACTGCCGAAGTTGAACTGAGACAAAGCGTTGCCTTCGGGCGCACCCTGGAGAGTGTCTTGGCTTAGAATGCTTCCACCAGACAGAGTGGACTGATAGGAATTGGTGCGGCTCATGTCATTGGGATCGGGAGCGGGCTTGCCAGACGCCATGACATCCTTGGCAGTAGTCTTCTTGCCAGGACCGGAGGCCGCCTTAGGGGTAGAAGAGGATGAATTAGTACCAGGCTTGGTGACGGGACCATGAATGCCCGCACCAACACCAGTACGGAGAGGAGCAGGCGTAGGAAACGGTTCGCCTGAGAAGATGGGGTTGCCAGTGGCGCTGTTGTTGAGAGGGAAGCCGAGCCAGTCGGTGGACGGACCGTTACCGCCACTGAGATCTTGCTGTTGATCATTGCCATGAGTCGGGAACGTCGAGGGATAGCCGCCATACGAGTATGGAGAAGAGACGAATTGAGACGGACTAGGTCCCCAGCCGGAGGATTACTGCCAGGAGCTCCAAAGCCGAAGTTGGGATTGTAGCCGCCGAAGTCTTGATACTGTTTGCTTGTCAGTTCATGTAGTATATGAGGACTCGATGGCCGACTCACGTATGGAGCAGCGGGACCTGTAACGATCTGCTGACGACGAGTGGACTGATCATCTGGAGTGGAAGCGTTTGGAGCAGCGAAATCGGGAGCACCACTGATGGCGGGTGCAACAGAGTGCTCCTCGACCTTGACACCACCATCGGCAGGTTCTTGAATATCGCCAGTGCTTGCAGCCGCATCCGGAGTAGTGGTAGCAGGAGTATCGGCATCATTGTCGAGAACAGGCGGGTCCATGTGAGCATAGTTGACACGGACCCCACGAGTGCGCACATTGGGTGAGACAGGAGGCGTGGTGCTCTTCTCAGGAGACTCAGCTTCAGGGGTCTTGTCGGCAGCATTCTGCTTGGCGGTCTTCTTCTTCGGCTTGGTCTTGGCCTTGGAGTTGGATGTCTTCCTCGCCGTCTTCTTCTTCTTCGTAGCGGGAGCGTATCCATCATCAGAGTCGTCATCGTGCAGATCAGGCATGTCGATCTCAGCCTCGCCATCCGAATCTTCCTGCTTGATGCCGGCCTCCTTCTTGATCTTGCGCTTTTTGGGGGCTGAAGGGGACGGAAGTGGGTTGAGGGGTTGGACAGGCGGAGCAGGTTCTTCATCACCATCACCATTGTTCTGGCCTTTGCGCTTTCTAGGAGTACCACTCTTGGCGTAGACCGAAGAAGGCTTGGTAGTGACGAGACCACGAGCGAGAGGTGGTGGGACTGGAATATCCTGTTCGACCATCTTATTGCGCAACTTGGACAGGTGTTGTACGCATGCACCCTGAGAGAAATGCGGACCCATTTGTGCAGCGATAGCGTCCCCTAAGCAGAGTTAGCAGGTGTTGAAGTGGCACAAGAATCGAACTTACACGGGAGACGGATACCCTGGTTGGCGCAGACATACTGAATGCTCAGAAGCAACTGCTTGTCCTTGTCGTCTGTGATGTGTGAGCTGTGGACCAGATCAAAGAACAAGTCAACTTACCGTCCCAACGGACAAGGTTACGTCTACCTTCCCCGGACATTATGGCTTGATTTTCCAGGTATCTTTCAAGTAGGTCAACGTCGGTCGAATCTCTATGAGATGAGTCTCATGTCAGTAATGCGGTGAGAGATCATAGAATGTGCGAACTGCGAAGTGATATTTGTAGATCGATCAGGCGCTAAAGTTCAGGTGGATGATCGAAGTAGAGAAGCAGTGAATACCACAGGTGCATCCGAGAGGAATGTGACTAGGAGTGTGACGTACAGTGGATAGCCGAGTCCGCGTAGCACTGAGACTTTGTGGGAGTGAGTGGCAGCGTCTGACAATACACTTTCAGACCACCCCGGAAAGACCTGTTCGAAGATGGCACTTTCGATAGCATAGTCTACCACACAGTTGGGGCCAGGGTAAGACGCCGTAAACTCCATGGCAGTCATAGATAGCGAGACCTGAAGTGAATGTTCGGGTCGTGCCTCGAAAGTGAATGCAGGGCTATTGTGACTTTCGAGTCCACGCTGATCTAAAAGATTGTGGAACAGTGGCAGTACACCAGGGAGGCCTCTGGTGTTGAGTCTGGAACTGTAGCCTGCTGCTTTGTTTTGTGGAAACCGAGCGGTTCAGCCTTGTGCCAAGAGAATCGTCCAAGGAGTGCTCTGGGAGTTTTCCGCAATGGCGAATCCGTCCTGCAGCATCATTCAAGACTTTGACGCTCAGAAGATCTCGAAACAGCCAGGAAGCGTTGCTGAAGCAATCATCATCATTGAATCCAAAGAATTGTTGTTCATGAATGAGGCTCAGATGGTTCGCCTCAGACGGTTCGTACAGAAGCCGGTAAGCAGTGCCTACTTGACCCACAGCTTGTTCATGCTTGACACACACAATAGCCAAGAGTCAGCCTGGATCAAGCTATGCATCGACTCTCCGTTCGAGAGCTCGATCCAGTGTCGTGGATATCCGACGAAAAGACCATTGCGAGCCTGGGAAGAGCAGCCGTCGTCTTGGCTGGACCGAGGTTGGTGTAGATCTCGGAACCAGCACCACCAATGCAACTCCTTGGCTCAAGACCATCAGCAGCCTGGGTGCAATTGTTGATGCTGCGATCATTGTGCCGGCGGTGAGCGTCGCGGCGGTCCAGGAGGAAAGCGAATTGGACATATTGCCCTCGGAGAAGAGACGGAAAGCAGTCTGGCTCTGCGACAAGAACGCCGCCCTCATCGCACAGAATGAGCCACACAAACTGCTCTAAGCACCCTGCCGACTTCTGAGACCCATGGCCTCGAGACAGCGACAGCACCGCCCACTCGTCAGCAGCTTTCCGAGCACCTCGCAGCGGTATGACATTTCCACCGTACGGAGTTTCTTGGGCCAAGAAAGATAGGCTCTCATAGCTCGCCACCGAAGGCCTAGGCAATGATGGAGTGGGAGTGTGCATACCCCGGTCGTGAAGTACAGTCTCTGGAGCTCGATTTGGGCTTTGGCACAAGACTCGCTCTGGAGATAGTCCATCATGCGATTGATTTCGATGTAGTTGCCGATATTGGCGATCTCGACAAAAGATGTACTCCTTCGCCGCTCGAAGGAAAAGGCAATACTGGAGTGGGAGCGTGCATAGCCCAGCCCTGGAATCGAGACTCTCGAGCTTGTTCGGGAAGGTTGCTTGCTTGCAGCTCTCGGCGAGGCATAAGCATGCAACATCTCCAGAAGGTCGACCATTCCCATAACCTCCCTCACTCTCAATACTGGACTCTTCTCGAAGATGGGACGCTGCCGTAGCCACTGTCTTGATCGACCGAGGTATCGCGCTTCAAGGCTGCGCGACCGGAGCTGCGCACGTTGGAAGTGCTTTGGACGCTGCCGTTGCCGCGAGGCTGCGATGACATTTTGCCAGTTGGGGATCGGACGACCTTGCCGGCGATCACGGCCTTGCCACGAGGAGGAAACGCCTGGTGAATGGTGATCATGACGTTGCCGCCACGCTCCCAAATAGTCGATAATGGAGTGAGTGCGTGCATACAGTTGCTGTGCCCTATAATCTCCCGAAGGAGGCGCTAACACCTGATGACTTGACCGGCAAAGGTTCTGATGAGGAAGTTGTCGGTATCGTCGTCGTTATTGTCGACAACATCGACGCCGGACCAGTAAGGATCGGCAGCGAAGACATTGCAACTCCAGCAACTCCAGAAAAAGGTGAAGATCACAAGCGACGAGGAACTATGCACCAGCTAATGCGACCATTCACGTTTTTCTCATGGTCTTCGCTTTCCTGGTATTGCTAGAGATCTGGGGACAAACGCATTGTCCTCGCTGTCGATCATTAACAGGAAGACACCATCGTGACGCAAGGGTTGGTTTTGTGTGCGTTCGGTTGGGCAGCACATCTGTGGTATGTGAAGTCGCAGACAGCTGCAAGAGTCTTCTTGACACTGCTGGTGACTGATGAGGCTTGAATCTAGTGGAGCGCAATGTTCGTATGCTACATTATGCCCAAGGCAACGCGACCGCCGAAGATGCTGATTTTGGCATCTGGAAAGCCTCGGATGCGAGCCACGGCATTGGGGTCAAGGTAAGATACATCAGCGTCGTTGACGTTATCAACGATGGTGTCGACAGCTTTCTGAGCATCACGAATGCCGTCGAAGCGGACCAGGTGACCGTCGGGGAGTGTTTGCGCACCCGTGACTGCTGTGCAGTGGCTGCGACTAAGACCCGTGTGCTTCTCGGATTTGTTCTGCGTGGATTTGAGTCGAAACAGCGCAAGGCCTTCCTAGGGTTGGGTGTCAGTCAGGCGTCTGTCAAGCGACTGGCAACGGTCAACGCGCTGCACGAGCCCTTGCCGCAATGCCAGGTAGAGATGGAGCACTTACTTGAAGATGCTGATGATGGACAGCGAGGACACTGCACACCTGCAGGTTCCACCCCACATCATCCTCGCTGTCCATCATCAACAGCGGGACTCCGAACGACCATCGAGATCTTGGGAGTGCTTCTCACCAAGGTAGCACGCTTTGGCTGGCCAGCATCGCTGGAGAAGGCCTGGTCTTGAACGACGCTATCTTGGTCGCAGAACAGCCCAGTGGCGTTGTCCGACCCAAGGCGCCACCCCGGCAGGTGACTCTCGAAGGGCATGCCGAGGCGATTGATGCCGGGGATAGCTCCTCGGGCGGACGTGTCGAATGTGACTTTGCCATCGCCGCCGGGGGACATGCGTTGTTGTGGTGATTGTGGTCATGTAGTGGAGGCATATTTCGCAGCATTTGCGTCCGATCGATCCCCTCCCGGCGGTGGGTGGGAGGAGTAGTGTGTGGCGAGATGATATGCCACAGTTGTGGTTGTTATCTTTTCACCCACCACCGAAGGGCCGCCGTCCAGCTCCATGATGATTGGTTCGAGACGCTTGACAAGCGTGCGAACTTGGACGGCGGCCCGTGGGGATCGATCGAACGGGGTGGAGTTGAATATGGTCCAACGACGACCTTGACGAGCCAGAGCGAATGGAATGATGTCCTCGGGAGTAGCGAAGTTGATGAAAGCGTAGCCAACGTTGCACTGGTTGGCGAAGTCGATACGAAGGTACATGAAATCGTACCGACCGTGGCTGGTGATTTCGAGCATGGCCTTCAGTTATGCAGTGGCTTCGACTTGGCCGGAAGTAGACATGACCTGGTGCAGGAGTAGACGCCCTCCTTCACCTACGCCGCGGCGGTGAGTCCTCCCACCCACCACACCACCGCCGCCGTGGTAGAGATGTTGACCCAAGGCGGCGGGCGGTGGATAGGTTGGCACAGAAGATCGCGCCAGGAGGGTGAGTCGTCAGAGTCGCTACCCCTGCACCAGGCCATGTTCTCGGCTTGGAAATTCCGGTGGCCTTTGGACTTGTTCATTCTGAAGAGAGAGAAGTCAGCATGTTCTCAGGGTTGCTGTTGCGTGATGAAATGGTCTACCCGGAGGTTTGTGATGTTTGCTCATGGTTGTTCTCCTTTTCTTTCTTACTTACCTTGGAGCCAGGAAGGCCATCCCACCCACGATGGGGTTGTCCCAGATCTCAGTGCTGGAGTCTTCACTGGAGTCTTGACGACTGCCTCGGCGAGATTCGATGGATATGTAGTGAGCGCATAGTTCGCCTGTGACGCAACGGAGTCAGTTCAGAGGACAATTGCAGGTCTGTCAAGGTCGAACTCACCGGTACAGCAGACCTGCTGTCGCCAGCTAGGCTGTCATTGCCATCAACGACAAGCCTTGGGCTGGCTGGCGTCGGTATCAGTCAGAAACACACCTCAACCTCAGAATCATCTGGTGCTTACCTTGACAGCAGGTCTGCTGTAACCACCATATTGGATGGCAGGCCGAAGCCGATGCCGTTTGGGCTTGTTGTTGCCGACAGAGCTGCCGATCACGTCAGTCTGTACAAAGCCTGAAGCATCCACGATGCCTCACTCACCCAGGTCATGTGGTCGCAGATGCCAGCATCCATCTCATCGAGTGTCTTCCGCCCCAGCCTACTGGAACCGAGCTCCTCTCCCCCGTGAGAAGGCGGGGTGGTGGGTGCGCTTGAGCGCAGAAGGCCCGTGAGCTTCGTTGAGCATGTTTGGAGGAGTTGAACGCTGGACTTCTACGCTCAAGCGCACCCGGCAGCAGGCCTGCCATAGGTATCGAAAGCGCGCTCTTGCCATATTGGCTGTCGACAGACCGGTGAGCTGTCAGCACGGTGAGCGTCAGTTCTGATTCATTCGACGCTGTTACTTGCTGAAACATGATGTGCTTACCTATCGACAGACCTGCCGCCGCCACCATGACATGCTGGTGAGCTTGGACGCTGGCGTTGACCATTTGGTCATTCTTCCTTGGTCTAGTGGTCATGATGACCGTGGCCGGTCGATGGCCGTCGGGAATTGAGACCTGAGGTCTCAAGGACGCTGTGAATGTCAGTGGCCGAACTATTTACTGCTTGCTTCGAGTCACTCACAATATCGAGTTAGGGTGTCGCCTCAGCTTGCTGCTGCCGCAGAGAAGGCGAAGAGGCCGGCTCTTTGCTTGGTCAGGTTGTATTCGGACTCGCCGTGGCGAGAGAGCCAGCCTCTTCGCCTTCTCTGCGAGGTTTGATGTGCAGGGAGGGCTTCGCATTCGCCGTGGGACTGTCCGAGGGTCAATTCATGGCACTACTCTTCTTTGTCCTACCTCATTGCTCACTCACCTGAGTTTTGCTTGTTCTTGGTAAGGACATATCAGTGCTTGCACAATTGGCTACAAGAGGGGAAGCATCAGCAGAGAAAGATGAGGAAGTCCATTTCAGCCAGTCTGTGGCCGGCCGTTTGTTTCTGGGGCGTTAGCGCCTTGGCATACTCATTCATGCCACCAACGTCTTGACTTCATGGCTTTCTACCAGATTGTCATTAAGCTGTGCAGACCTGTTACTCATTCTCAATGGCTTCCCCTTTTGAGTCATGTCGACTTTTGCGCAACGTGCTGGAGTTCCTAGTCCAGTCACTCGATCCAGTACTCAACGCCCTCATCCCTTCAAGCCAGACAAGCGAACCTCCTCGAGCTCCTCGCCAGCAAGAACCATGGATCCTCCTCACAACTCCGCGTGAATCGTCGCCTGAGGCACCACCAGGTCCACCGGCTCCGCCAAATTCACCGGACACGAAGGCAGACTAACATTGTAAGTCTCATACGTCAATTCCTCGGTCGTTTGGTTGACCGTGATCCAGCGACGATTAAGCAAGTCACCGTCCTGCGCGCGGTCGAAGAAGTTCTGGGGTGCAAAGATGATGGACGAGTAGGCTTCAGTGTACAGGGTCACAGGGATATCTGCCCACTTGTTAGCGCATGGCGTTTTGACGGGCATTGGAAAAGGGACAGGATAGCCATTCAACGCACCTTCAGACCTCACAAAATGATGCATCCCTAAATTGAACCACACAACTAGATCTTCCTGCACAATTGACTCGTCGTCGAAGAATTTGGAATAGTCCTGCTGTGGCTTCCACGGGAGGTTGACGTTCTGGAAGCTATTGCTGTATGGCTCGTTATCATGCTGGCGCGTCACAGCGAGATGGTGTTTCGCGAACTCGGCGTTCTTCAGCGAAAAGGGCGAGCTGAGTGGCGTCAAGTGGACGTTCGAGCGGCCAGGCAGAATGCGGTAGCCACGTTTCTCGCCCCAGGCGTTCTCCTCGTCTTCGTTCAGAACGACATATAGGGCTTGGCCGTTGCCGGCATAGTCGAAGGCAGTCTCTGTTTCGAGATTCTTGATGTCGAGCTCCATCTGCTCGAACTCGCCAAGCTCAGGGAACCATGGCTGGGTCTGGTTGACAACAACGAGATCGCTGACTTGGAAGGAGTTTGCAGTTCCCAAGATGTCGAAGTCTGCCTTGAAGTTGAGGATGTGGTCGTGAAGCGATCCCTGCGTCGCCGCTTGGATTCTGGGTCCATACTTTCCTTGATCGGGGTAGTAGAAGCTGGACTGAAGGTAGCCGCTAGCACGAACAACGACTTCGAGAGAGCCGTCCTGATGGAACTTGTAGTCGAACATGTAGTCATAGTTGCCGATGGTCGCAATGGCTCTGGTGATCAACGCAGCTCCCTTTGTGACGCCCAGTCTGGTGAAAGAGTAGCTTGTATTCCCACCGCTGTATATGTGTCGAGAGAGCGGGTAGCCAGAATCCTGCTCGAAGATGCAGATGGCGTTGGGGTTGACTGTTGTTGCATTGCCTGTGTTGTAGCTGACGTTGAGAAATGTCGCCCCGAAAGAGCAGTCGAACCCTTCAACGAGCGTGAACATGTCTGTACCAAGAGAGTAGTATGTATCGTGGTATGTCGTGCCAGCAGCTTTGGGCTGGTTGCCAGCATACTGTGCGAGAGCTTCCTGCAGAGACAACTCGTAGAGGATGCGTTCACCCTTGAATTTGATGTCGTAGAACATGATGCCGAAGGTACGAGTATAGCTGATATAGTAAGACCAGCCCATATACTCGACGTACTGGTTCTCAGTATCAACCTTGTAGCGCTTTCCGCCGAGCTCAATGCTTTGGGGCGCAAATTGCTCTTCTAAGGCTCGTTGGCCGACCTCCGGCTTGTAGTCGACGATGGCCCAGTCAGTATCCGCAGCTGCGTATTGGTCGTACTCTTGAGCGAGTTCACCGGCCTCGAAAGCAGTTCGTAGCTCGGCCTCCGTAGCGAAGAATCGAGAGTTGGTCACGAAACCTCTGAGCTTGTAGTGTGCTGGATCAGTGCCAGGTACATCGAGTATGGTGTAGAAATCCAGAGGAGTCAGGTACTACGATCGCTATTAGCCAAGAGTCTGGAAGTCGCTTATAGTGGAACTTACAGAAGCGGTGCCTGGAATTCTCCACAGGATAGCTCGATAGCCCTGCGTGCCATCGAAGCTCAATGGCGTCGGAGCAGACTGCGTCAAGTTCGTCCTTGGATCACTTGAGCCAAAATATGCCGCTCCCTGAAACAATGCTTGGGTGATATCGGAAATGTTGGTCATGATCGCCTTGGTCAATGGCTCTATGGCTCGACTTTTGGGGGTGTCCGAGTAGCGAGCGTTGAATGGAACAAAGCCACCGCTGCCGCCATTGTAAATGTAGTTCAGGGGCTGGATCGTGGTCTCATTGGAGACAGGCAGAGGTCCAACCATGTATTCCTGACTGCCAGGCTCTGCCTTGCCGCCCTCAAAGATCACAGCCCGAGCATATTTGGGGGGCATGGGGCCATCCCCATCCAAGTAAGGCAAGACATCTGATTTGTTGGTATGCACAGTGTCGATCCAGAAGACATAGTTGTCCGTCAGGTTAGCTGTAGATGGGCTTGTCAAGTTCAATCCAGACTCCTCTGCATGGAGCAAGTTCCAGACTGCCAAGTTGTCCTCCGGAGTGATTGGAGCCCAGACATTGTCCTTTGGTGCAGTGATCGAAGGGGCATCACCTCCCAAGCAGCCTCCTTCGGATTGACGCTTCGCGAACGCTTCTCCCAGAAGGCTCCGCTCGTACCCAAGAGGCGGAAGAGCGGAGCCGACAACGAGGCTAGCGGTGGTCAGTACGACTGGCAACAAGGAGGAATACATGTTTGCTGCTGAGGAAAAGGTTTCCCATCAGCACAGACCACAGCAGTTCTTATACTTGACCAGCTCCCGCGTGGTAGCGGACCGAACGCTGCCCACGCTTGGCCTCGTGGCATTCCATAGCTCTGGGACCGTCAACTCGAAGGTTCCGACTTTCGCTGCAGGCCAAGCAAGAACTATAGACCGGAAAGGCAGCACAATAGATAACAAGACTCGGAAGCCAATGGGAAGAACCCCCATCTACCCCAATGCTTGGCAAACCTGTGCGATAAGCGGGAATGGGCCGGTCTACGACCTTCACGGCCACGGTATGCCGTTGCGAGCAGCGTTGGGGTGGTATAGTCAGTGCACTAACAGCAGCACAGCGGCCTGAAGCTGAGTATCCGGCTTTGATGGCGGCGCAGATGTCCGGTGCTACGAGTAGGCACAGTGTACACCTTTGCCTGGGTGTGGGCTTATCGTGCGTGGGCATGGCTGGTCCAGGGATGCGGTGCAGCGTCGAAGACGGTGGAAGACCGGCGACGGATGCTGAAGTGGGCAGAAGCAGTTGTAGTGCACTGCGAAGGAAATGCCAGCGACGAATACCTATCCTGGGCTAGATGAGCACGGTGAGTAGGACGGATGTCGTTCAGTGCGGCCCAGCTGGCACGAAATAGCCCCTCTACCCGTGGGGAGCATCGGGCCACGCTCCGAGGTATTACATCGAGCCGCCATGCGTGATAGCTTGATCAAAGATATTTTAAAGCTTAAGCTTGAACTCATGAAGCATATGTGAACGATGGGCTGTAGTGTAGAGCAGGAGCAAGAGCACGAGCCTTCACTTCACGTGTCGGCCATGGTTTCCCTCTCCTCAGCGCCACAGTGTGGCGTTCGTACCGAGCCAATCAGATGAATCGATGACGCCGCCAGTTTCTCCGACTTCCGCGTTTCTTCTCCGCGAAATCGAGATCATGACCACCGCAATTCAGAACTCTGCGCCCGACGTCGACGACTGCAAGCTTGCAAGCACCTCGCAGACCTCTCATGTGAGCATGTACAGACCGCATAGATGACCAGCGTGCCCATGCGCAAACTACCAACGCCTACTGCTTCCTCTACTTCTGCTCTCCGACGGGCTCTGCAGCCGCAGTCATGGAGGCTACCTCTCCATGCAAGCATAGCTGCTGCTAGCTCTCCAGTCCGCAGCCTTGCTCATGTCCGGCCTGAGCCGATGCACGAGCTATGGTTCACTTCAAAGAGCCCGCGAGGAGCCCCCAATACCACCGAACCTGGCTCCTTCGTGCCTGAATCCAGCCCGTCTGGACCAGATCACGGCGCCCATAAACCGCCGTCTGAACGGACGCTCGCACTTGGCCGTACTTTACGGACACTCTCGCCTCTACTGCCGGACATTCTGACGACGGCTTTACCACCCTCGATCGTGTCTCCGTCAGTCACACTTCATCTCTTCCCCTCCACCCATCCGCATCTCCCAGTCGTGAAGGGCAAAGTCGCCTACCGAGCTGCCCTCTTCACTGCTCCGGTAGCATGGGGCGCTGTGCCGCTCATGGGCAGTGCCAAGCTCAGCATTGTCAGCGAGAAGATCGTGCGTACGGGCTACGACATGTGTACGCCCGCAACAGACATAGGCGAGGAGAAGTTCGTGGTGCGATTCAAGACCGCCGCCACCGCTAAGGCAGGCAGCACATCCGCGACCGCATCAGCAACTAACAACACTAATCCGGCTCTGTCAATTCTCCTCGGTGGCAAAGCGCCCCTCTTCGGCAACAACGCCTCCTCCACCACCAAACCCTTCTCCGGCCTCTTCATCTTCACGTTTGACGACAAAGGCCGCATCGCAAGCCACACAATCGAGCATGCGGACGAGGACAATGGGTACGATCGGACGAGCAAGGTCGTGACGCTGACGGACTGGCTGCTGGGCAAAGCGAAGGGCAAGCGGTCCGAGGAAGGGGATTTGCTGCCTGGGTTGGGCGTGGCAATGGCGCGTCAGCGGAGACCCGAAACTTTGTTGGCGCAGATTATGAGATTAGCTAGAGAGGAGAGGAGGAGTCACTGATCTAATCTGTGGTCCGATGCTTCACTCTAATGTGGCAGTAGGGATAATTCTCAGCTCACGCGAAGACCGCCGTCCAATCCTAAATCGACTGGCGGGCGTCACACTCAAACAAATGTACAGTATGTACAAAACAGCAATGACATGACTTTACGCAGATTTCGAATCAGCGCAACCCTCAAGTCTTCTCTCACGAGAGGTATGTACGATACAGATTAACTCGATTCTTGTCTCTTGTCTCACTGTACCATTAATTTTACTTTCCTCGACGTCAGCAACATGACAGTCTCGGAATCACCAACGGTAAGCGAGCGTCGACCGATTCCCTTTGTCATGCATCGGGTCAAGTTTGGTCAGACGAACGCTGTCATCACTGACCAGCAATGGCCGGCGAGGTTCTTTGTTCGTGCTGATGACAGCGACCTTGGACGACAAGATGCTGCGGCTGATTTCTTGTCCATATATGCCCGACTTAGCCTGGCCTGTCCACTAAGATGAATCAATATCACCAAGTTCTCAGTTGTTCATCCCGACAGAACAGACGCAACCTGTCGACCACAAGAGCAATCGCAGTGCTTCGCTACACCCCTAGAATCCGCGTTCATCCCTTCGTACGCGGGATACTCTTTGAGAGGTCAGAATTCGAGTGATGGACCGGCCTCACCCTCGGGAAGAACGAAGGCGGACGACTCCAGTCGCTGGTGATCGTGTCAACAGAGCTAGACGCAGCCGACACATCGATAATGATAATACGAGGTACCAAGACACTGATATCCGCTATACATCTCGCCGCCACCGCGGCATCGCCACGACAACCTTCAGGTTCCTCCCGCAACACGGCGACAGCAAGGTAAGTTCCTCCTGCCCAGCCGATCCCAAGCCAGCCCCGTAAAGTGATACACCTAGACAGACTAAGTCACCACAACCGCAACAGGACCCACAAACTTCAGGGAAACTGCTTACTCGAATCGTGATAGAAGCATACCATGCCTTGGGCCGTAAAATGATTGGAGGGTATCATGATTTTGGAGCATTTCGTTTTCACGACCAATGTCATTCCTGATGGTGCTTCGTTCTCTGACAACTCCTGCGATCGTCTTAGTACCAAACTTGAAACTTACTACCAGGTACCTTGATTCCTGATGTTACAACCGCCTACACCCTTGATGTGGCGCTCTCGCCACCGAATCATTCATCCACCAATGATTCGGGTCTTTGAGTTCGAGACCTCGAGAGCCATGGAGGAGGACGAACTCGATGATGAGGAGATCAGCACAGAACGTAACGAGACGCGGTTGGACTGCTGATTTTATAGACTTTTCCAGTCAGGGCGGACGCTGAAGGTCTAGCAATGCTTCGTTGTTAGGATCAGCAGCCATGAGATGAGCCTCATCTGAGCGTCACTACCGGGTCAGGTCGTGAGAGCGATTTCACATAGTGTTTTCCGCCAGGGAGGGCGCTGGAGGCATGAGTCCATTTCACCGATTTCGTAGATTCGAGGGTACTGGAGGCACAAGCCCATTTCGCTACCCAGGTAGTTTCATCATTCTTCCACCCAGGGCGGGCGCTGTAGTATCAAAATTATAACATGCTCAAATCGCAAGCAAGGCTCGTTTCACGATCAAGACATTTCGATTTGACGCTCATCTCACGATCGGGTCATCTTGATCTGACGATGAAGTCATGAATAATGGCCTCAAAGGCGCGTCACTTCGGCCTCCAAGGCGCGTTACTTCTACTTCTAGCACTACATCCTAAGAATACGCATTTTCACCCACAGGGCGGCCTCTGCCTACTCCAGCGCCAAAACCAACGCCGTACGCGTCGGAATATATACGTGCGTGCAGTTCCGTCTCCCGTTCCAGGGCAAATCCTGCGTAAAGAACCTCGTATCTCTCGCATTCCTGTCAAACCCACCAAACTCCTTCCAGTCGGTATCTAGCACGATCTTGTAGGTCCCTTGTTGCTCCACACCGACTCTGTAGTCCGCGAAGGACTGTGTTGGGTGGAAATTGAAGATCCAGAGTAGACCAGCGCGTTCAAACACCAGGACTTTGTCGTTCTCGTTCTTCAGTGAGATGTAAGCTTGCGGACTGTGCAACCAGCCATACTTCTCTTCAGCCAGCTGCATAGCGCGATCGAACTCATTGAGGTATTGGTAACGCAGCAGGGAGTCCTCTGTGAGGTTGAGTTGACGACGAGCGTATTGAAAAGAGTTATTGTTGCCCTCGCGAGGGAAGTCGAGCCACTCGGGATGACCGAACTCATTACCTTCAAAGTTGAGGTAGCCTTCGCCGCCCAGGGCGTGTGTGACAAGACGTATCATCTTGTGTAGGGACATGGCACGCTCGATGACTGGGGTGAGCTCTGTGAGGGTGGACATGTTGGTGTACATCTGGGCATCGGCCATCCAAAACATGAGGGTTTTGTCGCCGACAAGGGCTTGATCATGGGATTCTGCGTAGGCGATGGTCTTTTCGCCGTAGCGGCGGTTGGTGAGGGTAAAAGCAAGGTTGCCGATGTCCCACTCGTCGTCGGACTTTTCCTTGAGGAGCTTGATGTACATGTCGGGTACGGCCATGGCAAGGCGGTAGTCGAAGCCAACGCCACCTAATGATAGCCTGACGCATAAGCCTGGCATGCCAGAAACGTCCTCGGCGATTGTGATGGCATTTGGGTAGAGGTCGTGGAGCATCTCGTTGGCGAGCATGAGGTATACGACGCTGTCTTCGTCCACTGAGGGGCCAAAGTACTCGTGATAGCCTCCAGAGAAGCCTGTGCCAATGCCGTGGTGGTGGTAGAGCATACTACTCACGCCATCGAAGCGGAAACCGTCGAACTTGTACTCCTCCATCCAGAAGCGCAGATTCGAGAGCAGGAAGCGCAGAACTTCGTGGTTGCCATAATTGAACAGGCGTGAGTCCCACAGCTCGTGGCGGCCTTTGGCGCTTCATGGAAGTAGAGATGGTCGCTACCGTCGAACATGTTGAGGCCATCGAGAGTGTTCTTGCTAGCGTGGGAGTGTACCACATCGAGCAGAACGGTGATGCCGAGTCCGTGGGCTGCGTCGATCAGCTCCTTGAGGTCTTCCGGGGTGCCATATCTTGAGCTCGCGGCAAAGAAGTTGTTGATCTGGTAGCCGAAGCTGGCATAGTAGGCGTGTTCCATGACAGCCATGAGCTGAATCACGTTGTAGCCGAGATGTTTTATCCTGGGTAGCATGTTGTGGGTGAACTCTTTGTAGGAGGCCACTTTAGGCTCTGGTGATGAAATGCCGACGTGGGCCTCGTAGATGCGGACGCTGTGTGGGTATGGAGGTCGTGGGTTCTTGAACTTGTATCGTTCGCTCTCGGGAGGGTTCCAAAAGCGGCCATCGTACACTGGCGAGACGCTGAGGTCTTGTGTGACATACTTGATCCAGGCTGGTAGACGCTCAATGCGCTCTCCGGACTGTGTGACCATGGAGATCTTGAGCTTGGAGTTGTGGGGGATCGTGTTGGCTGGCAGAATGACCTCCCAAACGCCGAAATCGTTCCTCTTCATGGGCGTTGCACCGCGATCCCAGCCGTTGAAGTCGCCTATCAGGGAGGCCTCCCTGGCGTTGGGAGCCCACTCTCGATACCGTATGTCACCGTTCGGTAGCACTATGAAGCCCATCTGCTCGTAGCCTCTCGAGAACTTCTCGAGGCCGCCTTCGGTCTTGTTGATGACATCGATCCAGTGCTGGGCCTTTGCGAATCGTGATTTGAGGGCGTCCCGGAAGTCTCCTAGCCAGGGATCGAGTTGTATGATGCCTATGGACGCTGTTAGCCTGTGCTCCTTCTCGATTTCGGGTGGAGAGCGCTTACCTGTGCCATCCGGGGCGGCCTCTCCGGCAGGATGTGAGAGAACTGAGTTAGCGGACGCCTGATTGACTGTGCCGGCCATGATTGAGTGGTTGTTGAGGCTGAGGACGGTGATTTTGCAGCCAGGGCGGCCTCTGTACTAGAAATTTGGGAATCTGGAGCAGGAGTACCTTGAGGGAGTGGACCTGCTTTTCTACTGCAAATATCTCGAAAGGCAGTCGCAGCTGCAGAAATACACAGAGTCCTCCCTAGCAATATTTCGCGCAAGACAGCTTCGCTACAACATGTTTATTTTGGACGAGCTACTTTGCATTTTTGGCAGGGGTTCTGACGTAGATTGCCCCACCAGTTTCCCCGCGATTTTCAACTTTCCTACCCCTATGCAATGCCTAAGGCTCTGGACCACTGATATTTCTAGGCGTCGTCTTCAAGGGGACTTTTCTGGTGACGCCCTCCCGAGGAACACGTACACTGTAGCCATCGAGCGTCATGTCAACGATACAGCACCGTCCAACGTCTCAGCGTTGCAGAGATCAGCAACTTACTTGGCTGGCAAGGGCAACAAGGTACTCGAATCTATAAGGGCGTAAAACTTCGCTCGCTACTGTTGCAGTACAGTAGTAGCAGACCCTGAAGTACCGCACTTGATACATGTGAAAGTCGCTCCGAAAGCATTTGGGAGCCCCTCACAAATATTGTTCTAGTCTATTCGGCCCGATGCAGCGGAGATCCCAGTAGCATATCCGTGCCTGTCTGTTGGTACCTTGCGGTGCAGCCCCAACTTCCTCGTAGCTTCGCATATCGACTGCGCCGTCAAAGAATACTATGTTTCGGCCCTTTCCTAAAGCCTCGACCAGTACCAGTGCATTCGTACAGCGGTATAGTTGTGCACTCGGATTCAAGGTGATGGAATGCCAAGGGATAAGATAAGATCAGAAAACGGGCGGGGATAACCGAGGTGGCGCCGGACGGCCGGTCGCGCCTGCGAACGGATGACAGTACAATCAATGCATCTGCCAAACAGACAGCTTCGATCAAAGTGGGAAAGACCTGATGGACTCGTAGCAGCCTCGATACTCCCTTCGCGGACCTCATACTATCACCAAAACATCATGCGGCGACGTGGGCGTACTTCGAGCTTCTTGTGCCCGGCTTTGGTCTCACCGGCCAGCCGATATATGACACCGCGTCTACGAGATACCTACTTATCATTAGCCGCACTACCTACACAGCATGTCACAACTAGACCGAGCTCCTCGCACTCGCACTCCAACTCCAAGTTCCTGCGATCGGACTTCGCCAATCAACCGTTCACCGGCAGTTATGAGCCTGGTCTCCGTACCTCCGGTCCGCTCGGTGGTGTCCAGTATGGCTCCCCACGCCTAACACCCAAGATGCTCAAGCAGCATCTAGATCAGTTCGTAGTCGGGCAAGAACGAGCCAAGAAAGTTCTCAGTGTAGCAGTCTTCAATCACTATCAGAGAATACAAGAGCTAGAACGGCGAGAGGCTGAGGAGGAAGAGCTGTTGGCCCAGCGCGAACGACGAGAGCGGCATCCTGTCGAGAGCGAGTTCCCGGGTCAGCAGCCCACTATACGAATGGTCCCCGCTGGTCATGATATCAATACACGATCAGCGTCACCTTTGGTCGATACCACACCCCTCACACTCGAGAAGTCAAACATCCTGCTGCTGGGCCCATCAGGCGTCGGAAAGACACTAATGGCAAAGACTCTGGCAAGAGTCTTATCGGTGCCCTTTTCAATGTCAGACTGCACACCATTTACCCAGGCCGGATACATCGGAGAAGATGCAGAAGTCTGCGTGCATAGATTGCTAGCAGCCGCCAACTACGACGTCGAGCGTGCTGAGCGAGGGATCATCTGCTTGGATGAAATCGACAAGATTGCTACCGCCAAAGTCAGCCATGGCAAGGACGTCTCGGGTGAAGGCGTCCAGCAAGCTCTGCTCAAGATCATCGAAGGAACAACTATCCAAATTCAAGCCAAGCCAGAAAGAAACGCGCCTCGTGCGGGCGGTCAATCTTCCACTTACCCGACCAACAGCCCACTCGGAAGTCCCGCTGGCTCCTCATCACCACAGAAAGGCGAAGTCTACAATGTCCGCACCGACAACATTCTGTTCATCTGCAGTGGTGCTTTCACCGGTCTGCAAAAGCATGTCATGGATCGACTTGCTAAGGGTAGCATTGGCTTCGGCGCTCGTGTCAGGTCGAGCGGTGGGCTTGCTTACGATGCATCCCGCGATCAAAAGTCGACCACCAACAACCCTGTGCCCATCAAGCCAGGCTCCGAAGAAGAAGCTCTCTACAAGAAGCACCTTCCCTTCTTTACACCAGCTCCTGCTCCCGAAGAAGTGGTAGACGGCATTGCTGTCGAGCCCTCCTACTTCAATCCTCTTGATCTCATGACACCTGCAGACTTGCAATCATACGGCTTCATACCCGAGCTCATCGGCAGGATACCAATTTCCGCTGCACTGGCGCCCCTCACCCACTCTTTGTTACTACGAATCTTGACCGAGCCTCGGTCATCGTTGCTCGCTCAATACATCACACTGTTCTCGCTCTCTAACATCGAGCTTGCCTTCACCACGCCTGCTCAGCATGTGGTTGCATCCAATGCTCTGGCCATGGGTACAGGTGCGCGTGCTCTACGCACCGAAATGGAAGCTATTCTTGGCGACGCCATGTTCGAGGCACCAGGTTCAAGCGTCAAGTATGTGTTGATTACGGAGAAAGTCGCCAGACGCGAGGAAGGCGCTCATTATCTGGGTCGCGGTCAAGGCGGACGATTCCATACAATGATTGCAACCGAAGAGCATGAATGGGAAGAGAAACAGAAGAAGCATGGCCATCCATCCTCCGCAAAAGCACATCAGTCTAGCGACAGCTTTGAGCAATGGAGGACAATCACGACTGCTGCTGCCGGGAGTGGCGGGTGAAGTTCTCGGCGCATTATTCGTACCTCAAAACGACCAGACGGATGGAAGACGATGATGTCTTGATGATATAATATTTGCGACCACGGTCCCCGTCAGTCCTGGCCATGCGTCGCGCGTGCAGGGCGGGATCCCTTGACACACAAATCACCTGCCAGCCATGCGCCTGATGCTCACACTGAGCGCCGAAGTTACCGCTTCAGCTGCCAAGAGTACGAACCAGACAGACCATAATGTTATTGCTGCAAATTGCTCATCTGTAAGGACAGTTGTCAGATGTTTTGCTGCCTATTTCCTGGGTACGACATCCAGCTTGCCAGAACCGTTCTTGTGGCGTGTAAGTCACAACAGTCGACTGCACCACAACATCGCTCCTGGGTCCTTACGGAAGACTCTTCACGTCCAAGCTTAGAAGGACAGCCTTTGTATGTCAAATCGATTGGCACAATCGTCTGGAATAAAGCTGATCGACCTTTGGACTTGCAGGGAGGCCTCTGTCCGTCAAGTCCTGGCCTTTATTCAAGATTCGATTTCGCAACGTTTGCCGTCGCTTTAGTCTCACACACATCTTGAATGCAGTACAGCGCCGTCGGTCGCCTCCCTACCATTAAGAAGCCATGGACCACCGTCAAGGTGACAACGACTACCTCAATTACCGATCAAGACACACGGGCAATAATTCTGACGATGATGCCAACACCTCTGGTGACCGTGTGGACGTCCGACATAGTGCGCGATGCCGACTCATGGAACTTCCTGCAGAGCTGCGATGCATTGTTCTGAAGGAGCTACTGGTGTCGTCGGAACCTTTGTGGTTGGCAAGCGCGACTGCAATGAAATATCTGGCTTCGAGGGGATATATCGACGTCAAGCATTACTTCGAAGTCCGACCAGCGAGGAAAGTGTTTCCCGAAATTCTCGTTGCTTGTCGTCAAATACACACCGAGGCTAGTGAGCTACTCTACACCAACACTATCGAAATGCACATGGTCTCGCAACTGTATGCAGGCCCACATCTCCCCAGACCAAGCGAGTTCCTAGCTACCCTGCCCAGACAGATAAGCCGTCTCCAGGTTTCCCTGCTTGCATCGTCGTACGATACCATGCCCAGTATGTGGACCAATGGCTGTATGGAATTGTGTCGAGCTCTCATCGATCGCCCGAACCTGACCGAGTTGACCTTCGTCATGACAGGTTGGTTCACGTCTAAGCAAGTCAAGCCGGTCATATCAGCACCGGACAAAGCATTGGGCCTTGTTGGATCTGTATATGCGCGACGCATCCCACCATTGCAGCACATGCTGTATCTTCGGGGTCGCACCGTCACGTGTGAGGGCATTGAACCAGATCTTGCACATGCCCTTTGTGACACATTGACGTTGCCGAGTCCAGATCTTGATCTACCTTCCAGGCTGCACGCACTGGAAAAGGTGGGGTCGGAGGCGGCCAAGTACAGGGCCGGCGACAGGAGTATTCGAAATTGGCCGACCTTTTACTACCTCCATGACAAGATGAGGCAATACGTTTGGGTCATGGATACAGACCGGTTCTTCAGCGCCGAGGCGTTTTTAATGGAGTCGGTGGGCAAATTCTGGGCGGAAGTGGCAGAACGACGTCCCAATCGAGGCCTTATATGCAACATCAATCCTCGCTTCGAATCATACAAGCGCAAGTATCTGCCAAGTGCCTCAAACTCCTCAGCGAACGTCAGCAACGCGTCCGCTTGAAGACTTTCCTTCACTTTGAACAGGCACGTACGCCGTTGCTACTGTGGCGTGAAGCGCTGCATTCAAGGAGCAGGTGTCCATTTCTTGTCTGACAGATCAACGTGAAGTCGCAACATCAAACCACAGTCTTCAAGTTCCAACTTGCAGCCGCTATGTTCAATCATGCGGACATGCTTATACTCTCTCAACACAATCAGACGTATGTGGCGATTTCGCATCGTGGAGGTCGATGACTTCATTGGGATCATCCCGGCCCAGCCTGTGCAGAAGTTCCAGCCTCAGCGCTTCCGGATCACTCTGGATTCCCTCTCCAATCAGGTCTTTCTTGCTCTTGGCTTCCTTGTCGAAACAGACCCAAACGCTGCGGTCTGGAGTGAACAAGAGATCAAGCTCTTCAAGGGCTCTTCCTGCCGTTTCGGGGAAAAACAGCCATCCAATGACTGCACAGGTCCAGTTGATCGCGCCGAAAATATAGTAGAGCTTCCATCCAGCGGCATTGAGGGCCTGAGGAATATATAAACCAAGCCAGAAGTTTGTGAAGTAGTTGGCTGCGACGGCCAGAGAAGTTCCGCGTGCTCGTGCCAGCAACTGGAACACCTCCGAATGATAAGTCCAGGGAAGGGAGCTTGAAAAGGCGCCAAACGAGAACTGGAACAAGAACATGAACGCTACGGCTGTGTTACCAGCGGACTTGTTGCTGAAGCTGAATTGTACCGACTGGGTTATTTGGTCGAAATGCGGGCTGCCGTAAGACAGCAATATACTGGCGACGATCATCAGACAGAGACCCATGGTGAAATGGCCGGTGAATATGGGTTTTCTTCGCCCGTAGAAATCAATCAGCAGCGTCAACGACACAGTACCGACAAGTAAGAGCGCCGATGAAATAGCGTTGGCTAAGAGAGCTGCTGTTGGACCACTTCGACCCGTCTGTGCGAATACTTTAGCGGCATAGTACAGGACAATGTTCGCGCCGCTGAGCTGCTGCATACATTGCAAGCCCATTGCAAGGGCGGTCCGGCGACGATATGTTGGCTTCGTGAGAAGAGCGAGATATGAGGGCGCTTCCCCTGTGCTTTCCAGCTCAACGGATGCGCGAATCTCGACATGTTCGGATCGGACAAACGCATCATTGATGTCGCCTTTGCTGTGAAGCGATGCCAGCACTGAGAGCGCCTCGTCACTTCTACCATGTTGGACGAGCCAACGCGGGGATTCGGGGCGAAAGTACACGAGTTTCGCGGCCACGATGCCCGGGAGCAGTTGCAGACCGAAGCTCAAACGCCAGGCCGCATTCGAGGTGATGTGAATCGCTCCGTATTGGATCCAGTACGTTACAAGGATGCCAACAGCGATACCTGAGTTGAGCGTCGCCGCCACTCGACCACGGATGTGCGGTGGCGTGATCTCTGCGGTGTAGCTGTATACAAACATCAGTCACATCGTGGAGCATTGAAGGGGACGGACGTGCTTACAAGGATACCGTCTGGAACCACGGCCCGGCTCCAAGTCCATTGATGACTCGACCAGCAATGAACATGCCCTGATTCTGTGCCGCAACCAGGAGGATCTGACCAATGGTGTAGACCGCAATACAAAGCCAGATGGTCTTGCGGCGGCCAAATCGATCCGACAGCAGACCAACGAACAATGCCCCGACAAATTCGCCGGCGATGAGGCTTGCAGTCATCAGGCCCTGCCGAAAGTCGGAAGGTGTGCCCATATACAGCAGGAATTGTGGCATACCGAGGGTGCCGCCCATTGAGCCGACTTCCCAGCCATATGCGAGGCCGGTGATGCTGGGAAGGGCAATGTAAGAGAGGACTTGCCAGAATGATACGCTCTTGACCGTGGTTGTCATGGTGGAAATGATTATGGTTGGTGCTGCGAATGATTTGCTCGGTTGCTCAACGATACCCATTTGAAAGCCATGCTCCTGGTTTTTTAAGCAATGTCCATCAAGCTCTCGGTCCGGGGTCCATGCAGCAGCAAGCACGCTTACCCCGGATTTTGACCTGCATGCCAGCGGATTAGCGCAGGGGCGGATGTTGGAGGAGAACATTAGCATCGTGTTCTAGTTGGGGTAGTCCTCGGATCAGTGCATGTCCGAGGCTGTCATTTCCCGCGGCGAGACAGTCTCAAGTTGATTCGGATGGAATGAACAGCCATCGGACATTTCTTCATCCGAAGACTGAGCCCATTCGCCTTTGCGTTGTCGATGCGCTGCACTGTGCGTGAGCAAGCAAGAATGCTGGGAGTGTAGTGTCTAGGCCAGCCAGTGAAGGGATCGGTATCCTGTTGGAGGCCGCGCATTGTCAGTGGTCACCAGCCAAGCGTTGCAAATGTGACTGGGCGTCCCCTCATGGTCGACGGATGTTCATCTCCTACTGGAACTCGGGACTACCACGTGTGCAAGGCTCTTTCCAAGCGCCCGGTAGCAGCGAGAAGAAAAGCCAACAACCTACATATCTACCTGTTCATCTACCCAGCGGCCGCTCCGGAACCATCCATGTGTACATAAGACATTGCCGTCCTTCGCCCACCAGACCGCCAGCAGCGCCATGTCCAACAAACCCCGGCTCACCACTGCACTGCCATCAACACCTCCATATACACATCCGCATCCGCGGCAAATCCGCTCGGCCTTCCTCTTCGGCACCCCAATCGCCCACGCGCTCGGCCCAGCCGTCCACACCACCATCTGGCAACAACTTGGTCTCCCCAACGAAGAATGGCGCTTCGACCTGCTCGACTCAACCGACACAGCGGAATGTCTGCGCTGGCTTCGCGACCGTGAGAGCGGCTGTGTGGGCTGCTCAATCACTATGCCCAACAAGGTGGCAATGCTGGAGCTGGTGGATGGGTTGACGGAGGAGGCGAGGGGGGTTGGGGCTCTTAATACTGTTTTCTTCCGGGATGATGCTGAAAGCGGTGGAAACAAAGCAGTGGTCAAGCAGGGCGGTGGTGGTGGGAGGGATGGAAGACGGCGGCTGATCGGCGCCAACACGGACGCGCTGGGCATACGCGATGCTTTCTTGCGGGTGTGTCCGGGCTTGAAGCAGGGTCCTGTAGATGCAGGACCGAGCTGTCATTCTGCGCTGGTGCTCGGCGCCGGTGGGGCGGCGCGCGCAGCAGTGTACGCGCTGTGGAAGCTGTTGGGCGTGCAGACGATCTACGTGGTCAATCGGGATCAAGAAGAGGCGCGGGCGATGATTGAGTCAATGGTGGGCAACCGAATCGGGGCGCATTTGGTGTTCTTGGATCAAGCTGAGCGTGTGGACGCTGCCTTCGCGACACCCGCAGGGATCGATTTGGTCGTTGGTACGGTTCCGGATGTGGACGTGATCAGTGCAGGGGAGAAGCGGGCTTGGGGTATGGTGGAGGAGGTGCTGAGAAGTCGTAGCGGTGGCGACGGCAACAAGGGGACTCAGGCAAATATAAGATTTGTACTGGACATGGCATATGCCCCATCGCCGCGGACAAGGCTCTTGCGGCTAGCGGAGGACCATGGCTGGACAACTATATCGGGGGTGGACGTGCTGGCGGATATTTGTATAGCGCAGAATCGACTGTGGTGTCCGGAGCTATGGCAACGGAAAGGGAAAGGGTCTGTTGAGGGTGTGGAGGATGTTGTCAGGGTGAAGTTGAGTGAGGTTTTGGCGCAACGCAGCGGATGATGAGATTTTGGACCAAGTTCTGTGTTCATCTTGAACACGCACATATATATTCATGTGGGGCCTATGGGCAAACCCCGTTTCCTGCTTTTCCATCAACGACAAGACCTGCCACACCACGCAACCAGGCGGACAGCTCCTCATTGAATCTTTCCGGATCCTCCATGAACAAGAAATGCCCATAGCCATCTGACCACTCCTTGACTGTCAACTTAGGCAAGTGGGCCTTCCACCGTTCCTCGTCAACCTGGAACATCCCACAATGTATAGCCAGCGCCGGTACGGCATCGAAGACCTCATCTCGGCGCCAGGCGTGTGGCTGTACGTCCGTGGTGCAGGTGTTGACGCGGACATGCTTGGGCGTGGTACTCAGCATGATCTGGAGGATTTTGTCGCGGGCGTTGGCTGGAGTGCGGGTTGTAAAGAAGGACTCGATCGTTGCGCGCCAGAAAGTGTCATCCGAGCGTTTGGCGGCGAGGGCCTGGCGTTGTGCGTGCGTGAGCAGTGATTCAGGTAGGTCGAAGAAGGAGTCGACGTAGATGATGGCATTGACTAGATGTGGGTGCAGACGCAGCAGCATTGTGGCGACGGGGCCGCCCATGCTGTGTCCGATAAGGATCGCTGGCCCGCGGCTGTTGTTATTGGTGTTGGTAGAAGTCTCTTCAGTCAGCAAGACCGCGGCGACTGCGTTGGCGAAAAACTCCATCGTATATTGATGACCAGCAGCAGGAGCCCCACTACGGCCGTGGCCGGGGAGGTCGATGGCGAGACTGCGCATTCTTTGCATCAGATGTACCTGACCTGACCAGAGTGCAGAAGAACACGTATAGCCATGGATGAAGACAAGGGCAGGTCCCGGGAGGTGTGCGTTGTAGCCGTCGTACACGACTCGGCTGTCGTTCAATGTTATGTGGCGCTCGACCGCCATTGTTGTGGTCAGCCAAACGACTTTCCGGTCTCGCGTTTTGTTAGAAGGCACGACTTCGAGGTATCGTGACTATTTGCTCGGCCGAAGCAGAGAACGGCTCCCTCTCTTGCCTTCATGTCTTGCTGCGGTGCAGCGCTGCATTTAGCCCATGTCGGCGGGTGACAAACGGGTACCCAAGGTAAGAATCCGGGATGAGGTCAGCGGGAAAATGTCGCTGAGCAGATCGCGACCATCGGACTCGCACAAAAGGGCATCCTCGTCGGCACCCTTGACGGGGACACTCCTTGTTCGGGACAAACTGCGAGCATTTCCTCCCGGACGAAGTCATGTCCGATGTGTAATTGATGCCACGCAGCCAATCACGTGCGATGCATGAACTCTGACAAGATTGGCGTTGAGGATAAAAGTGCCAGCCCTTTAATCATGGTAAAAGCGGCATGATCTGGGATCCCAGATCAAGTCGCTGCGCCGGAAAAGTCGTAGTACACCTCCTGTGTACCTGCCGTACCTATCGGTACGCCCAGGCCCGCAAAACTTTCCTCCCAGGACGAGTCCCAATTGACGGCGTCCATGGCGAAGAGATCGTCAATATTTGCTCCTGCGGAGCTCTCATCGCCAATACTTCCTAACCAAGGGGTGTCGGTAGGGAGAGGATCCTCATGCTCAGTCGTCCTGGCGGGCACAGCGCTGGAATTTCCGACAGCACGGTCGATTGTGTCGAGCACGTTGTTGAGATCGCTTGAGATGGCATCTTGGTATGGCCGTCTTGGGCCTGCCTCTGCCCCGACTGGGGCAGTACAAGCTTGGGGCTCACCCACCCCAGCCTGAGGTACGATGTCAGCATGGCTTTGAACGATCAGTACCTGCTGTTCTAGCACAGCAAGTATGTGACTCATTTGGTCGTCGGACACCATGAGCTGCATTTGCTTCACTTGCTTGATCAAAGAAACTAGCATGAATTTCCACAGAAATCTGGCCATGTTGCGCGAGTCACATGAGCTGCCGTCCTGGATTAATTCCTCAACTTTCGCAAGACGCACTGCTATCTCGTTTGGAAGCGGTGTTTCGGATAAGAGGTGGGCGTCGTTGCCACGAAGCAACCTGAGTAGCTCGATCGACTCACGAAGAAGTGATACGGTCGTCTGATGGGGCAGCGAGCCTCTCTTGGGCTCCATAGTTCGCGCACTGGATTGTAACGACTCGCTTGGCCGAGTAGATCGCACAGCGAGCTCGAAGTATAGATCACGAACGGCTCGGCCGAATTGATTGAAGGTGCTGAGGGCCAAGGCTGGAGCACGCGCGCCATCATGCCGAAGTTCTAGGGAATGCTGTATCGACTCCCACTCCTCTATGCCGTGTTCGTCAACAGATCCGATGGTCTCGATCATTGACGCTGCAATGAGTGGTTGCTGACCGAGAATAGACGCAAACAAAATTTCCAGTATCACGCAGCCAGTGAGCACTCGCTGATGAGCATCCCTGGGTAGATGCTGCCGCCTGTCGTCGATGTCGCTTCTATGGCCTGAACTCGAGGACGAACCGAGAAGTGCCAACAGTCGCAGTGCATGGCCGACGTACAGCCAGGCCACTTCGTATCTTCCCACATGTGCTAAAAGTATGCCCTGTATCAGAAGCGCTCTGATGTGGCCAAGACTGCATGGCTCATTTGTTGAGAACAAGTTATGTGTCGAGAGGTCACTTAGTAGCCCTTGACTTAGACTGACTTGTGCACCACTCAACGTTCCTTGCAACGCGAGAAGCGCAAGCATACAGGCACGATGACCCGAGTCCTCGTGTGTGGATCTACGGTGCCACTGGTGATAGATACGATAGATGTCATGCTTTTCCACAATGGGTAGACTGATATGTGTAAACCGGAAATAGTCGTCAATCAACTCCAATGCATTTGAGGGTAGCACCTCAGGGTTAGGGGCATCGGCGGATCCTTCCATTGTATCTCTGCGCTGTTCCCGGACTTGCGACGGCCGCTGAGTAGACATCGCTGCCGTGGTTCGTAGGGCACCGTGTAGGCTAGAAAGCTCGCTCTGCGCATCAAGACTTGTAGCAATCTTGCGACGCTGCAGCTGCTCTAGAGTGGGCAGGCGATCCTCGAGAACCCTTGCAAGCTGCGACGACCGCCACTCCTTCAGCAGTCCACATTCGTTAACCTCATCTGTCCACAGAACTCCGAAGGAACCCCGTTCAGGATTGTCTGTGCCAGCCTCGAGCACTGCGGTGATAGAGCTTGAAACCTCTGGGTGTGTCAAGAGTCCGATAGCCAGACATTTCTCCAGTGCGTGAACATATCCTTCTGGTAGGCCACGGCGCTTCAATTCGTGAGCATATTGGCAGTTGCGGTTGGATAACGTGCAGTTAGAGCACTTTGGACGAGCGCCATCACACTTCTCCTTCCTCCTGCGACAGGTGTTACACGCTTTCTCGATCCGACTGCGAGCTTTCAGCTGTCGCTGAGTGATTGGTCGAGTCACATTGCTGACCATTGATCTGGTTCATCACCTACAGCGAGCGTAGCAAGAGCTCGTGAGCTTGGGCACCAGGAAGTCCATCACGAGAGCGTGCATGGATCGGAGAGATGAAAAGAGATGGACAATGGGACGGTTGCAACTGGAGTAAAAGCGGCGCCCGAGGCTAGAATTAAGTTCCCGGTAGTACCTGCCTATGCGGCCGATCTGGCTCGGTTTCCCGGCTGTCACAGCCTAATGTTTGATATTCAGACCCGACGGCTCCTTTCTGCTACTTCCAGTCTGATCAAGGTGTGGCATCTCGTCGTCTGCAACAGCCGCGACACCCATGAGCTTCCGCTTCTTCGTGCTCGACGGCTCCATGTCTGCAATCATTTCTTCTCAGACGCGAGGACTGTCGGAACTGACATGACCAAGGATGCGAGAGCATTCACATCGCGCCAGTATGAATCTGGCGCCTCCATTGCTCTGGTCGGACTGCGAGGCGTAGGGAAGCGGTCGCTCGGGTTCATCGCCGCTGCCCACCTTCAGCGACGCTTTGTGAGCGAAGGGCTTTACTTTGAACATGTCACAGGGGCTAAGAAGTCGGCCTATATCAGTCTTCATGGCCAGGATGAATTTCACCGCCGCAGCGACGATGTACTGGAGCAGATGCTAGCCAAATACAGCCAAGATTGCGTCCTAGATTGCGGCATAGCTACTTTGACTGCTAACGGCCGTGCAATTCTGCGGCACTTTGCTCAAACCCACCCCGTTGTGCATATCACTCGCGACTTCGACCACATCCCAGGTATTGCATCTCTCACACCTGCCCAGAAGTTGCAACTCCAACAATGCGATCTTCGCCATCGCAGTTGCTCGAATTTCGAGTATTTCAACCTGGAGGACGTCAATGCGAAAAGAGGTCAGTCACAAGGTACCTCTCCTGACGCCGCGACGACCTTGAGGAGGACTAAAGAGGACATTCAGAATTTTGTCGATTTCATTACTGGACAACAACGGTTCCCAGGCTCTGGTCCATTTTCTCTCTCGGCCGTCCCCATCGAGTCCAGACGGCAGTCATTCGTTACTTCAGGCAGCTTGAGTGCTTTCTCGAGGGCGGTCGATCTAGAGGTTCAACAAGATTCAGGGGAGGACGCCTTCGAGTTGGTCGTGGACACGCTGCATGAGAGCAGCACATCTCACCTCGCGGGAACAATAGCTAGACTGCGAAGAGGTCTCAAAGTTCCTATCATTCTTTCTTTGTCGACAACGCCAATCACAGGCGAGCAAACAGTTGATGAAGTTTTCAACTTACTGCAAGTTCTTCTCCGGCATGGCGTCGAGTATTTGACAGTACCGGTGAGCATTGACGACAGTCATCTGCGTGCGCTAGTTGCGAACAGAGGTGCGACTAAGCTCATAGGTACGGTGCATATTGACACGTCGGCCCCAGGTGCGTGGTCAGATCCCGGACGAAATAACATCTGTCAACGTGCTCAGCAACTTGAGCTTGACGCGGTCAGATTGACACAGCCTGCTGTGAATCATCAAGACAATGACGATTTATACAACTTTCTCACGCATATTAGGCATACAACCGACATCATAGTCACTGCTCATAACACCGGCCTTTTAGGACGTTCGTCTCGGATATCGTGCCGCACAATGACTCCTGTCCGCCAATTTTCACAAGCGTCGCTAGCCTTTTCCGAGCTCGATCCTGAAAGCCAAGTGACAATTGCCGATATTAACTCGGCATTGTTCGCTTCTTTTAAGATGGATCCGCTTCGCTTCTATATCTTGGGCGAGTCGGTCTCTTATAGTTGTTCGCCGCCAATGTACAATGCTGCCTTCGAGCTCTACGGTCTACGACACACCTTCGACCACAAGGACGTCGCCGCTTTCGAACAGCTACTAGAAACTGCCAGTGCGGCATCCTTCGGTGGCTCTGCTATCAGTTTCCCCTTCAAGGAGCAGGCATACCGTGCATGTACTGCCACGAGTCCGCATGCGTCCATCATCGGCTCAGTGAATACGATCATCCCTTTGAGAAGCGGTGTTGGCCCGGCTCTAGGAGAGCATGCCGAGAATCGCAACCGAGCTGGCCAGGTGTCTGGCCTCTATGGAGACAACAGCGACTGGTACAGCATCTTCATCAATGTGTGGAACAAGCTTTCCCCGCACAACGCTGCTCGCCTTGACAGGGCGACCGCTCTATTGCTCGGCGCCGGAGGATCTGCACGCTCGGCTCTGTACGCCTTGTTGCAACTCGGGATCGGTGAAGTTTGTGTGCTAAATCGGACACGCGAGCGAGCTGCAGATATGACCAAGCATTTCCAAGAGTGGTGCGACAGGACTAACAAGCGTCGAAGATCATCGTACTGGATCATAATCACGAGTGGGCTGGGTCTGAAGCCCCAACCGTTATCGTCAACTGCCTCCCACCAGATGTGCGGGTGGCAAATCACGAACCTTGGCAAGAGAGTGGACAGCTGCCTGTGGAATGGCTTGATCACCCGGGTGGTGGCGTTGCAGTGAGCGTCTCATACATGCCCCGGATCACGCCATTCCTGGAACAAGTCATCAGACATTCTGCATCCAGTGGCATTCCGTGGAGTATTGTTGACGGCACTGAGATTGTGTATGAACAGGCGCTGCTGCAATTTGAACAACTACTGGGCTACAGAGCTCCCAAAGCAATCATGAGACGTGCCCTTGAAGAAACTCTGCTTGTGGAGTGAATTCGAACACTAACTATGTTCCCTGCAGCATTATGGGCAAACCAGTCTGGATCGATTCTCGGATTGCGTCGCACACAACTACTGCCGACAGACCATCGTCACCAGTACACACCGGAGCTTCAGATCCTCTGACAACAGCGACGAAGTTTCGAAGCTGTTCTCCATATACCTCCTTGCCATTGATGTTGAGGCGCGAATCCATCCATTGACTCTTTCGACCTTGATCAAGGTGTGCCGGTTGCCAAAGCCTTCCATCAGGCACTGACAACGCGCCTTTGGTTCCAAACAGTCGATAGCAGTCTTGGGCTGTATACGGATACTGGTCGCTCTCACCCGTTCCGGCCTCGATGTTGAAAGGTGAAGCGGCATTGTCCAGGGCCAGAAAGGTTCCTACCACGCCACTTCCAAAACGCAGCGTCACGGCTGCGCCTTCTTCGCCCCTATATCCGCGTGTAGATGCAGCTCGTTCAGCGTGGACTCTAACAATCGGGCCCAGCAGGTACTGCAGCAAGTCCACCTCATGGATCAGATTCACGAGCAGAATATCCCCAGAGCTGTCACGGTGCCAGTGGCCTGGGCCGTCGAAGTATGCTTGCGTCTTGAGCGCCACCCAAACGCCTGAAACACCGATGCAACGACCGATCGCTCCAGAGTCAAGGGCATGCTTGGCAGCTCGAATCGATGCATGACATCGGCGGTGATGACCGACACACATGCGAGTATTGTTATGTCGGCATGTCTCCAAGAGTCTGATCCCGTCTTCGATTGTGGTTGTTATTGGTTTCTCAAGAAGGATATGAACGCCGTGTTCGGAAAGCAGCCCTGCGATGGTAGCATGTGTCTTGTTTGGCGTGCAGATTATGGCAGCATCGATGAAAAGTCCTGACCTGAGAAGTGATGTTGTGTCGTGGAAGTATGCGCAAGCAAATCGCGCTGCAAGAGCCTGTCCATTGTCTGATGGATCTACAATCGCAACGAGACGAGCTTCCTGAGAACCGTCTACCAATTCTGCGTGATGCGAACCGATGTTTCCGGCGCCAATCACGACGACTGCAATCGGCGTGTCACCGAGCGAGCCCATACTGCGTGCCTGAAGCCAGCAAGGGCGCGCTGACGCAGCGTGCAAGCCGCTATGTACCAGGTACGGGTCGGCTGCCATGAAATCCGGAACCCTGCCGGACAAGGTCATGTCCGATGCGGAGTCGCGCGACGAGCACGCGAGCTTGCATCACAAACTCATTCACTACCTTCACACAACGGATCGTTTGTCTCGGCCGGCCTGTGGACCGCGAAGATCCTTCGACGGACATCATAAATCTGATCATCGAAATGGTGATCCATCCTCAGGAGAAGCATGCTGACGAGGATCGCAACGAGAACCTCATAGAAGATGTTGTGGTGCTGATTCCGATAAAGTGCCACGCAAGAAGAATCTTGGACGCGCATTTCCTGGCTCACGCCATATCTATGGGGGAACGCTGAGCCACGACCTCCACGCCCTCGCGGCATGTTCAGGAACAATCTGTCCGTCACCGCCTTCCAGGCTCGTGTTGAACAGCTCTACACTTAGCCACCCAGTATATCCAAGCCCTACCGGTGGGGCAGCCAATATGCTTTCCAATACGATATCCACTGGCATGTAGCCGTCGCTCTCGCCCGCGAAGACTCTCATCTGCCGGGACCAGGTCATTCTTGCGGTCTGTCCCCTAACTGGTATGATCGGCGTCTTTGGCTTGCGGGCATCTGCGAACTGCACATAGTACACTTTACTGACATCAACTGTCGCCGCCATGTCCTTCAGGCTTTTGTGGAGGAGCTCAGTCGCGTTCTCTACACCCGAGCCAACGACGCCAGACTCCGTCGTAGGATCTGCCCACTCGCGGCCTGCAATATGGAATGCGTCCAGACACAAACCAAAGTTCTTTCGATCAACAACCTTGACTACATCCCAGGCTTTGCGCCATGTATCGATAAACGTGCCCCAGCATACACCCTCATACGCGAAACGCACTGGAGGATCATGCTCAGCCCCTTTATCAGCTAGAAGCTGCAGATCTTCGACAAGCCGTCCGATGTCGCCGGTGACGCCTTTCAGAAGGAAGTTGCTTGGCACTTGAATCAAATCTGTGCCAATAATCGATGCAAGCTTCATCCAGAGGTCCAATTTCTCGAGTCGCTGCTGTCGCTGCGCTGGGTCTGTCAGGCCCTCGTAGTGCATGAATGGCTGCAGGACAATGACCTTTAGGTTGTGTTTGTCGGCGAGGAGGCGGAAGTCGTGCGCTGCAGCGCAGAGATCTCTGTCGTTGGGCGATTTGTCATGGACGAGTCCATCGTCATTCGGGGAGAACGTCTTGGTGTGGTATTCGAGATCTTCGTAGAAGCACTCGATGCCTTGGAAGCCTACAGCTGCGGCTGCGGCTATTTTGTCCGACAACAAGTGTCCGGCGTACGCACGACCAAGCGATAGCGAGGCGATTGCTGGGTGAACTTTGCTTTTCATCGATGTACACGTGCCCGGATAGTCTAAATTGCAGCGTTGCCAATGATTCAGAAGAATGCGTTAGTCGATAAAGAGATCACTTCCGGAAGATGCTCGGCCTGCAGTCTGATATGCTGAGCCTGTCGTTGCTCAACCATCCATAGCATGTATGACACGACTGGAAGGAAGACTCTCCTCCAGACTCGCATCGGACATGACTTTGTCCGACAGTCTGTCCCTGTCGATAGCTCCCCATTGGACAACCTCCCATCGCAGCATCGGCATTGATGGGCTGTTGCGGCAATGGATGTGTGCCTTGATCTCGCAACTCTTCAGGCAGGACTCGCTGGGCTGGAACTTTTGTCCGAGCGGATCCATTGCATGTGCTCTAGATGATGTTCGAGTGAGAGGATGGACGATATCAAGCCTTCATCTGGAGAGTCTGGAAATGTCGACATAGAGGACTTCTTGTGATGCAAAACACCGTTGTGTTTGGCTGGCTGGTTCTCAAGGCAGAGGTCCTTCTGGCGTGAACTTTCTGAGTACTTGGAAGTTGGGCATGTCATCCAAGTGATGCTCGAGTGAGGGATGGAAGACAGCAGCTTCGACTGAGTTCTGAATCTTTCGACGCTGAGGCCGCCCTGTGGTGTCCAAAATTGAGACTATTGGCTTGCGAGAGACACACTATTAATAAAGTGCTGGCGGAGGACTCGCTAGTTCTCAATATCGCTCGGGTTTCCGCGGGTGTCTTGAATTTCTATATAAGTCATGTTTTCGGAGTTCAGTGGGTCGGTCAGCCGTACTTGCGATCCATCGAATGCAACATCCAGGTGTGTCCGAACGCGAGAGCCTGGTGGCAACCACATGGTTCGCTCGATGGTGTATGGCTGATGAAGCTCAGCCGGATACTTGAACCGGTCAAATCTGACTGGTCCGATGGGGAACGATGTAGGATCGTGCAGCACGTCCAGGACATCCATCCGAAGATGGCGAAGATGGGTCCGTGTTGGCAGACCAAAGAGAAGTACCGCAGATCGTAGGTCAGTGACAAGAAACTTCTTGCGACCATCTTCTGAGGTCTCCAGAGATATGCCTGGCAAACCGTTCGGACCATATATCTCAAGAAGCACATGCCTTGTCTCGTCTCCCTCGTCCGATGCAATGCGTCCTCGGATGTCGAAGACACTACCACGACTGCGAGATTCCTGACTGCTTGACAGCAGCACCATAGAACTGTGGTACGGGACACAGAGGACGTGTGATATGGCAGCAGCTGAGCAGACCTGATGAAGATAGATTGCTTCTTCGTTAATCGGCAACTCCCTTGCGGGGGCAGGCCACCTATCAGGTAGGTTTCTCCACGCGATTGGGCTATCGACCTTCGAGCATATGAGCTGCTCATACCGTAGCTCCGCTGTCACATCGACTCGGAAGCCGGTGCCGGCTGTATAGCGGATCAGGTTTCGCCTGCGCCCATTGGGGACCGTTCTGTCCGGAGAAAGCTGACCGCTCCAATGCATGTGGTCCGCAAGGTCTTCGATATAGCCGTTGCCTCGGTAGGATGCTACGTCTAGTTCGTCGCGCTCCTCGACCAGTCCGCGACCTGTAGAAAGCTTCATGGGAAGACAGAACAAGACCGTCCCGAAGAGCAGCTCGAGCATATCACATTCGTAGTCGACAGGGAACGTTCAACCATTGTCGCATGCTCCCAGAAACGCATAGACGAGATCATGCGGATCTTCGCACCTGGCACGGCTGAAATTGGTCAGTAGCTGCGCCAGGGGTTGCTGCGTTCCCCGATTCATGACCTTCTGGTTGGCATAGAGTTGAGGTGCAATGTCGTACGGTGCGAAAAATTCGAGCAACAACATCACAGGCCATGACAAGGACGTATTGCCAATGAAGATCCGTTTCTTTCTCGCGAGCAACATTTCCATGTAGACCCAGCGCCGGCTGAAATAAGGAGCATCGAACAGAGCTCTTGTCATGTATTCCGGGGGCTGGTCTCTACACAGCAGGCGGAGCACGCCAGCAGCGGCCCGTAGCGATGAAGGCCAATGTAGAATATAAGACGCTGCCAAGACGTGGTCGACGCGGAGACCTGAAACCCGATCGCGACCTGGATCAATGCCTAGCCAGATCACAACCCCTTTAGCTCGGCTGTAGATGTGGCCCATCATCCATACCTGGTGATTGCGCTCCGTGATATTTGATTGATCAATGCATATCGCATCTATCCATAGAGTTCGGCATGTGGTCCATCTTTTCCGGTAGACCTCAAGAAAGTCGTATAGGTTGTTTCGAATTACGAACAATTTCCCATCGAGAAGGATATGGTGCTTGGGCTGATCGGAGTCACCCCACGCGTAGGATAGAGCTTTGAAGTTCAGCGTCTCTATATTGAATGCTGGGCCAAGACTTATTGTTCGTACAGAGCATTGAATCAAGCCATCATGAGACAATCTGCGGGAGAGGTCAAGCACGCGAATCTCGCGACCACCTTTCTTGACTGGTGGGTATCTGAACTGCTGTCGTTCCGTCGTAGCGAACATGACGTCGACGGGGTGGACTTATTGGTGGTGAGATACTCGACATTAGCCAGTGACCTTGTTTGACTTCGTGCGCCTTTCAATCGAACACTCAGTGCGATCGTGAGCTACACAGGTGCATACACTGGGAGCGGGCAGAATGAACACACGAAATTGATTGAAGGTGAACGGGTCAACAAGCTCCGAGGACGCCTTGAATTTCCCAGGCTGCAGTGTGTTGAGAAGAGAAGAAATTCGACAAAGCGTCGTCACCGCCAGAGAAACAGCTAAAGCAGTTGGCAAGCGTCTCAAAGGTCCGGCACAGTAGCAGGGAACTTCGGTGGTTACACACACCTGCAGATCGGCGAATGGCAAGCTTGCTCTCGCCCCTGGAAAGAACACGCCTGTCACGCCATTTGCAGCCGTCCTGATAGTGAGTCTGCTTCGACATGCGGGGAACTCTCCACGTTGTCGAGTGTGATGACTCCGAACGACAAGGCATGACCGTCCGGTATGCGTAGGTACAACCTTGGAAGGAAGAAAGTCAAGGTCGAGAAGTAGAGGTAGGCTAACTACATCAGGCTTTATTTTTGTAAAGCCCGCTATGTCCGCCAACGCGTCCCGCGACGCGTTCTCCATCAATATGATCTGCGATTCCGATCACGATTCCGACATTGCTGCCATTGAATACCCAAGAACATTTCATAGGCCGTCATGCCTGAACGACCACAGTTTCCTCCTCGGCCGGCTCAGCCTCCAGGGCCAACTGTCCTGAATTACTCTCCGGATGGCTCCCGCCTCAACGTGGCCGGCTGCGGGAACTTTGCTCGATCATATCGGACAAATCACAATGGCGAGCCCGACATGATAGTCGACACCCATGAGGACACTCTCGCGATCGCGTCGGGTGACGACTTTGTTCTTTTGGGGTGCGAGGATGGGACTGTCACCGAGTACAAGGTTCCTAGCGGAGATCTTGAGCGCATGGTGGTCCGCTTCACGCTCCCTGTGCGTGCTTTGGCGCTGTTAAAGAACGACGAGTGGGCTGCAGCAGCAAGCGAGTAAGTATCGTGCTCGACTCATATGTCCAAGCTGACGGCGGCAGCGAGGTGGAGGTCAAGTTGATCAACAGACTGAACACCGAGCAAACAATCACGCTCAACGAACATCCGAAACCTATCAAGCACCTCTCCGTGTCTCCAGACGGCAAATACCTCGCAGCGTCGTGCACGAACGGCGTCATCTACCTTTACGATGTCTCCAGTCTCCCCGAACGGCCCACGCTGTTCAAATCGGTTGATGGTGTTGCTCGCCAATTAGAGACAACAGATGATGCCTCGAGTGAGGCTGTCTGGCACCCTGATGGAAGAGCTTTTGCCTGTGCCACATCGTCTAGAGAGATTCAGGTCGTCTCAGTCTCTGATGGCGCGTTCCAACGAACCTTCAAGGGCGCTCATGCAGGAGATGTCACCGCACTGGCATGGTCGTCAAACGGCGCTCTTCTAGCAAGTGCTGCTACTGACGACTATCTTGTGATCTGGGACACAAAATCGCAGAGTCTTCTGCGGAAGCACAACTACGAGAAGATCTTACAGCTTGCATTTCACCCAGGCACCGAAAACATCCTCAATTGGACAAACAGCTGGGGCGAGTGCAGTATTCAGCCCAATTTCTTCCAGGATGCGCACCTGTCCCTGCTGAAAGGGCCCAAAGTTAGAGCGCCATTTTTCCACGATCCACTTGACGACAAGCCGGTAACGAATGGCGTCAATGGCCACGCACACAAGCGACGAGCAGCCACCCCAGACTCACTCGATGAACTGCTTGGCGAAGATCCCGCAGACACAGGTGCGGACCTGGACGATTGGATCGAAGACGACGACAATGCTGGATACACAAACGGAGTGAATGGCAATGGGAAGAGGACGAATGGACACGCTCATCTCGACTTTCCTCCCACGAAACGCACACATTACTCCTCCTTTGCTCCAGAAGTCCACCCTCCTTTTCAACCCTCACAAACACCATGGCGAGGCAACCGGCGCTATCTGACACTCAATCTTTTGGGCTTCGTCTGGTCCGTCGACCACGACACCCACCGAACAGTCACAGTCGAGTTTTTCGATCGCGAAGAATACCGCGATCTTCACTTCACAGACTACTTCGGCTACGACAAAGCTTGCTTGACCGAACACGGCTCACTCTATGCCTCAGCTGCGAAAGATGGCAACGGTGGCATCATCTTCTACCGACCTCACGAAACATGGGTCACACGATCTGATGGCGGCAATGGAAGCCGCCTGCAACTACCTAACGGCGAAGAAGCCACCAGCATTGCTCTGGGAAAACGCTACATTGTTGCAACCACAAATTTTGGCTACGTTCGCGTTTGGACTCTCTTCGGCACGCCGGTGCGTGTCTGGCGGATCAAGAATGGCCCAGCAGTGACGTGTGCTGCATGGGGCGACTTCGTCTTGACCGTCGGCAATGGCCCAGTCGGCAGCGATGGACGAAGCAAGCTGGTGTACAGCATCGAGGACTTGCGCAATGACGAGACGTTGCAGTGTGAGGATTTTGTGGCTCTTTCCGACTCAGAAGATGCCGACGAGTGGGGTCTCCAATCACTTTTCTGGTCCGACGAGGGTGACCCATGCATCTACGATAAGGCTGGCGTCCTGCTCACGCTTCTACATTGGCGCACACCCAATCAGGCCAAATGGACGCCCTTACTAGATACAAACCGGCTCGAACGACTACGCGACGGCCGGAAGGAGGAGCGATACTGGCCTGTAGCCGTCGCAGGTGAACGCTTTCACTGCGTCATCCTCAAGGGCGGCGAGACGAGCCCGTACTTCCCTCGACCACTTTTGACAGAATTCGAGTTCGAGATCCCAGTAGGACGGATAGTAGAAGACGAGTCCGGTGCAATGGACGAAGACGGCGAGCCAACAAGTGAGTCGAATGCAAAGGCAGGCGCAAGACTCGAAGAATCATTCGTTCGGCACACATTGCTTCTGGAAATGCTGCGGGATTCCGTGGACGCACAGGGCGAGCACGCAAGCTATACACTGAAGACCGAGTTGGCAAGGAGAGAGATCGAGGTCGATAAGGTGCTTCTGCAGCTGCTGGCTGTGGAATGCAGAGAAGGCGAGGATAGAGGCATGAAGGCGCTTGAAGTCGTGAAGCTGATGCGCGACCGTACTGGACGTATGCTCGAGGCTGCTGGGAAGGTCGCGCAGAGGTGGGGCTTTGGTGTGCTAGAGGAGAAAGTGAGGGAGGTGGCGGAGAAACGAGTCGGAGGTGTAGAAGAACTATAATGACACACGGTACGCCGTGATGCAAAGTAGAACATCGACCTTACACGATCATCTGCAGTTTTCGTGTTCGGGACAGATGTACTGCTAAAGCATTTATATTCAGCACATTGTAAGCGCGGTCGCCTGAGCTTGAAGAAGGCACCGGTAGGTCCAAATGTGGAGACTGGCGGCTCCTGCCTGATCAAACATCACCTGCAAGAAATTGAAATTCCGGGTTCATTATGGAAGGACAAAGATGTGGCCCGCCGTCTCCCACACTTCTATCAGATCTTTGCACTACTCGGGCAATCCTGCAAGCTCGAATCGACTCGCATCTGCCATGTCCCAGCGTGGCATCAAGGCCGTCAAGTTTTTGACTCTTACCGAGTTGACAGTCGTCTATATCGTGCCGCTCGCGACCTTCACTAACGAGAGTCTCAACGAGCGAGTTCTGTGGGTAGGTAGCCGCGAACGATCAGTCGTTCCCCATCTGTTCCTTGTCCGCTTGTGACGACATCCGATTTCGATTACAGGTGTCGTTCTAACCCCTGTTCATGGTCGAACCTCGCGAGCGGAGGATCCTCCGCAATTGGCCGTCGCACCGGCTAGTGTCAAGATGTCCACGCAATCACAAGTATGTCTAAGACTCAGGCATCGCTCGAAGCCTGCCTGCTAGTTCGGTGCAGTGTACAAAAGAAGTTCCGATGGCTGTTCGCCCAAAATCCAGGATGTTCTACCTAACAGCATCCCACCGATATGGCGGAGTCGCGTCCGCCGTCATACGCGCCCGAGGATCACGATCAAGTACCATACGCGATCATGAACTGGTACCTCAATCGCAACCTCAGCCGTTCATCCCACAGCAAATAGTTGCAACTAGGACGCGTCGTCGATCCCCAGCAGCCATCATCGTAGAGACGTTACAGCTGCTGTCAGCCACTGCGCTGATCGTAGTCTGTGCTACCCTGCTCTACTACAGCAGTGCCCTTTTGGCCTATCACTACAGCATGATTCGGAGCCATATGACGGTCAAAGCCTCAGCATCACTACTATCTCCAGCAATGCGACCTTCAATGTCAGCGACCCTGACTTCGATACACGTCACTACGGCAACGTCACATACAAGCTCACACCTTACCAGGGCGTCTTAACATACGACATTCAGCTCAGCGTCATCACGGGAGCTGTCGGGCTTCCCTGCTGGGTCATCGTCTTACTTTTACTGGTCCTGCGAGGCGACTTAGGTATACGAGCCGGAGGCGCCCTCGCTGCCTGCCTGCCCTTCATAGCAAAAGCACACTGGCCTCGCAGACGTGCAAAGCAGCCCGAAAGGCAGCGCGGGAACCACCAAAATAATTCACTGCCAGTTACTACGACGACGAGGCCGCAGCTTCCGGACTACCTGGCGGCAGACCCAGCACCACAGCCCATGCCAACAACTCTATCGCCCGTATCCCTCCACATTCTGCAGTGGCTATACACTCTCACCTCCCTACTTACCTTTGGACTTGCGCTCTCGGCATACCTGGAGAACTTCTTCCCCTCGGGCTACCTCGACAATGGCTATCCGGCCTCAGATGCGGTAAGCGACACGAAAGCACACGTTTCGCTCACCAGGTGGGTGTGCTTTCTCGAATCAGAGATCTTCATTGCCGATCGTGAAGTTGCGTCAAAACAGCCCGGACCTTCCTTCGGAAACAAGCAATACACTGTGTTCTCCCCAGTGAACGATCGCGATCGGGAGTATGTGCTCGCGCACGATGTGAAGATGGCATGTCAAGCAGCAACAGTCATGACGGTAGCGAACATTCTGCTCATGAGTATGAGTAGTGGACAGATGTTGTTGAGCGGATGCGGTTGTGGCTGTTGGCCGGGGACTGTTGCTTGCTGCTGACGTTGCGGGTCAGTCAAAAGGGTCTCATGAGTCATTTGCATGGCGTTGTCCAGTTCTTTTTCGTGGTGATGGCGGCCATGCCTGATGACAAGCTGCTGAGCGATGTCTATGGCCTATACGTGTCCGCTTTGGCCTGCTCGCTGGGATGAAGCAATATCACCGAGTCTGTCTGCCATCTACGCGAACAAAGACGATTGGTCGACCGCAAGCACCACTGCATATCCTCTGTGTTCAGGAGGCCATGTGATGGCTATCTCTTCAACTGGCCAATCTTGGTAGGGGGCGGAAAAGGTTCTTTTGCACCCAAGCCGAAAGTCGCTGCGGGCCGCAAATGAGGTCGGCCGATTTTCCACCAATGACAGCCGCCTACGTTGTTTCATGCGATATAAAGAGCTCGCGCTTCCAAAGTTCCTCTCCACAAGCATGTCGACGACCGTCCTCTGACCGTCAATGATTGTCGTGCGGATCATGTCGACGACAGTGACCTGTGACCGACCGCTGAATCTTTCGTTCGAGACCATCAATCCGGAATATAAGAACAAGCTGTGCGGGCGTCACTCGCGATGTCCTTCCAGTCAGGCAGCACTGGGCTCACTACTCTTAAGATCTTGCCAACCTGACCATGAACGACTACATCAGTCCGATCTCGAAGGCGCTTTTCACTCTTACCATTGTCGACCAGGATGAAAGTGCTCCGGCAGACGAAACAGATACACCAAAACCTCGAACGAACCCGTATGCACTGATCAGACACACCGAGCTATCAGCTAAGGACCCGCAACTACAACTGAAAGGCAAAGGTAAGGAAAAATGTAATGAGGATTCCGCAGAGCCCTCCTCCTCACCGCTAGGCCCTGGCCGATTCCGACTCCTCAAGTTTCGACTTGATGGTGACAAGCTCTCTTGCACGACCTCGTCCAAAGATCTGAACGAAGCACCGGCCTACATTGCACTCTCATACTCTGGGGGTTTCGTCGATGTCTCTCACTCAATCGAAGTGGACGGCAAAGACTTTCTGGTGTCTGCTGCCGTCCATACCGCTCTGCAAGTCTCCGCAAGCAATTCGTCTTTGAGGTTTGCGATGGTAATGTCTGGATCGATGCCGTGGCCATCAACCAGAAAGATATCGTCGGGAAGACACAGCAGGTTCAATTGATGTCAGCTATCTATCAAAAAGCGACCTTCGTCGTCGGATGGCTAGGAGAGCTGACCGAGGGCAACCGCCGAGGCTTGCAACTCATCAAACGCGTCATGGAAACGATCGGAATCCGAGAAATCTACGACGCCAGCATGAATAACATGCGCAGCCGACCCAGTGTCGCAGAGACATTCACCATCGCCGAACAACACAATCTGCCATACATTGGCCATCCTGCCTGGGAAGATGTCGTCACGATCTACCAGAAAGGCTGGTTCGGCCGCGTCTGGGTCATACAGGAGTTTCTCTTCGCCAAAAAGTTCACATTCCTCTGCGGCGACGTGATGATCGAGGACGATCTCGTCCACTTCGCAGCAAGTCTCGGACAGCTCCCCTTCCTCGAGCAAGCCGTGTCTGAAGCGCGTGGGAGTAGTCTAGGCCTCCACTTCGCGAGGTCGCTCGCCACATGGAGAGAGGATTGGGGGAAAGGCGTCAGGCAGAACATGTTTTCCTGCCTGCTCAAAACCTTGTTTGCCGCAGCTACAGATTCTCGCGACAAAGTTTTTGCTCTCGTCTCACTCTGCAACGATATTGGCCCCGAGATCATCGACTACAAGCAGTCTGCCGAGAATGTCATGCTTGCATTCGCCTTGCACCATTTTCGAGCCCATGCTCCCAACATCGAAGCCTTTCTTTCGCTGCCACAGACATTTAATCCAATTGAAGGCAAACCTAGCTGGGTGACAGCCTGGATTGGAGGGAAACCCAGCGGCAGCTTTGCACTCGGACTTGGAAAACACTCTGGTCTCAATCAAAGCATTATACCGTCTTCGCGCACGAAGATGGGTATCGCAGTGACCGCAGGTCGGTATGCGTTCTTCGTCGACAGCTCGAAGTTTGACACCATCGCTGTTATTGTTGATCCGCAACTACCAGTCAATGACATTCCATCGATCGAAGGCATGACGCGCGGTTTCCACAACGACGAGTATGCAGCGTGGTTCAAGAAATGGTGGACCCATGAGTTGAAGAGACTGGAGTTTAATTGCGAGCTCGCCGATTTGACTGAAGGTCTTGGTACTTATCCAACCGGAGAAGAGATCGAAGACGTGTACTGGCGATGCAAAGAAATGCCAGCTGACTCTCCAATAACTTCCTCGGAGGCCGGGCGACGGCGCGACCTGTTCCGCGGCCAAACTTAAGTGGGATGCTGCCAGAATACTGTCGCTGGGCACTCAGATCCACGACGACTACAATCAATCCGGCATGACCCTGGAAATGTTGCGCGTGGGAGAGGAGTACGAGCGGAAACTTAGAGACTACCAGTTGTGCATGGCCACCGTACAAAACGATATATCTGTCGGTGGCATCCCGCCGTCACGCCTGTACGCCATCACTGAGAACGGCTATGTTGCATGGGTGCCTCCCGAGACTGCGATTGGCGATGAGCTGCACATGATCCATGGAGCGCGGGTCCCTTATATTCTTAGGAGACTCGAAGAACATGAGTCCGCACATGCGGTGTCCCTTGTTGGGGATGCCTATGTGCATGGCCTGATGATGGGGACTCGTATCTATGAGAGCGGCTTGCTGGAACCTAGGACTACGATTGACATATTGTAGCTTGAAGTATTCTCAGCTTCGTTCATGCTGCGGTCCTGCGTCAACGTCCCGTCACCAGCTCGCTGGGCGAGACTTGTACAGGCCAGAGCATTCCATGACCCTACAGGCTTGTCGGGACGCGGCCTTTCTCTCGACATATGGACCTGAGCCTTGGAGCAAGTTCACCATTCTTTTGGCGCCTGACACGGGTGTCGTAGCAATGTTGCACCGCTCACGATGCGAGAAGTTGAGCAACCGGAGCCCGTCGCAACGTCCCTTCGCCATCTCATGGCACAGACCCCATCATCAATCCGAACGCCCCTGACAATAATCCACGCTACCGTCTGCTGGCTCTCCACCGGCGCAACGCCATCAATTTGGACATTTGCAGACATCACAGTATTTCCACAAGCAACCTCTCTCACAGAAATAACAGCAGAAGAAGCCCTCACAGGCGTCGTCTCCGCCTCGTAGCTGCGGATTGGGTTCTCGGCCGTGATTCATGGCATTGATCTCGGCGAACTCCATGGATTGCTGCCGTGTAGGTTGCTTGAACTCGCCGTCAGTCCTTCGTTCTGGGTAGGGCTTTCCCCAGTGTGTAGCCTACCTGGGTGACAAGATCAGCGAGCTGTGCGAGCTTGCCAGACGCGTCGACGGCATCATTGATCGTTTGTCGGCTACTCATACTCGTCATTGTTGACAGGCGCGTGGGAATCACAGAGGAAGTCGCAGGACGAGGCTCGTCCTCCGTTCGCGAAGGAGAGCCTCCGCGCTCTAATAGATACAGATCGCCATTGAAGCGTCTGCATTGAGGTTTACGAGTGTGATTGCACTACTGGCTGACGAAAGACCTGTGAAAGAACTGCCCCTCGTCTAATTACAGCCAATGGCAGAGGCGCGAAATACGAGCGTTCTGAAACCCATTGCCTTTCTGAGCCATGTGCGCTTGGATGAGAGCGCCACTATTTTACGCCTCGAAATTGACTACCCAGTCCCGTTTCTAGGACCGGACCAAGTCCTGGTGAAGATTCACGTCGCCGGCCTCAACCATCACTACTCGTGCAAACCCTCGTGCCCGCAGTCCTCTCTCGCGACATGATCGACGTCGTCACCCTAGTCCTCACGCTGAGTTTGATCAAGATGGTGGCACGATCTTGTCCTAGCTTTCTGTTGGTCTGTTAGAAGCACCCGGAATGTCTCAATGGCGAAAAAGCTTTGCCACTCAGGAGATTTGAAGGCCACATTGACAGCGCGGCTTGCCGCCACAGCATTACCGATCCCCAGCTGGTCTTAACTGAAGTTCTGAAATGCCCTGGGGTTGTGGCTCACAGAGACTCCAGAACAGCAGATCAGGAGTGCATGATTCCCTGATTGTTCCAGCCACTTTTTCCATCAAATCTCGCTGTGGAAGGCGCGAACCCTATGCGAGGCAACTTGCTTCACTGGATACGTCGCGGCTGGCGCGCGGGAGTCCTTACGGCCGCATACTTATCCCTGATTGGCGCGTCTAGGCGTGCGTTGGCTCTGTCGTGGAAGAAACCTCAGAGAAGGGACGTGATGAGGACGAGGCAACAGGAACCACCTCAAACCTTGGCGAAAGGCAGCCAGCCAGCCATTTCGCTTGGCTGGGCCGCTTGAGGCAGGCTTCGCGAAGGGCAGTGCCATCGCCTACGGCCTGATGAGACAGCAAGTACTAACTGCGACTATACTGCATCAACAGACGTGATTCTATGCGAGATCTTATTGTCACTACCCGAAAGCTTCATCAGTATACGGGATACGCGACACTTGAATCACGTGATACCACCCCTCCAGAAATCCGCAAGGCGCAGCGGTCTCTGATGAGGTCAGTTTCGCGACCAATTATCATTCTTTGGTGTTCTTGCTTTCTGCTCCCTCCTCCCGATCCAGCTCCCCATTGCTTTGGTACATCATCGCGAGCATCGATCAAGCTCGCAACATGGACCTCGTGGCGGCAGTGCTCGAGTCTATTCCCCGCGTTTCGCGACAGAGTCACGTCCGTATCCTGTACAGCTTCAATAACATACCTTTGAGGCTTGAGATGTACAAGCGGTGGCGTGCAACGCAACGAGACGTTACATTCTTGCAATTGAGGTAGGTGAGATGCGGTGTCGTTAAAGGTAAGAGCCTTAGAAGTGAGTACCTATAAAGATGTGCTTGATTCTCGACGGCTTCAGGCTTTCTCACTCATCAACAGCAACAACAGCAAGAAGCACTCCACGCTCAACTATCTACAAATCAACAACTTCGATACATCCCAAAACACAGTCAACGCCATTTCTCAGCAATCATGCACCAACAAGCTCTCCTCGCTTTCCTGAGCGCTACACCCCTTTTCGCGGCCCCAGTTCCCCAGGACGCCAAAGCTCTCGACCACCCTACCTTCACAATTACCAGCATTGATACGACCGCGATCAAAGCACGCGGCGCCGTCGGCAATACCCTCGAGTACCCACCATTCAAGGTCGCCTCTGATGACAGCGACTTTGTCAGGCGTGGCGGCATCAAGCTCAGCTCCGCTCCCATCTACAGCCCCGTGCCTGACTCCTTCGTCAAGCGCCAAGAGGGCGAAGCAGAGGCTGCCTCGGCTTCATGGGACCCATACTGCATCCCAGGCGGCTCCAACTGCGGCCTGATCGTCGACGACGCAACTGCCGTGAAGCGAAGCGAGCCACCTGTCGTGCTTCCCAAGGGCGTTAAGGTCGCCGATGCTACCTATGTGAAGCGGCAAGAAGCTGATGCGACTGCTATGGAGGCAGCATTGGATCCATACTGCAGGCCTGATGGCACGAACTGCGGTCTTGATGTCAAGGCGACAGGTGCTGACGCTACTGCGATCACGGCTCGCCAGGAGGCTACCATTCAAGGTGATCGACCCAACTTTGCTGCTCTGGGCGATGATGCCCGTATGGACTCCGCTGCCATCAAGCTCGTCAGGAGCGACTGCCATGGGCGTTCCACCAGAGGTTCACGTGGTCAACGATGATGCGCACATGGACGCCACTGCTATCAAGGCGCGTCAGGGGATTACCGCTGAAGATGGTCGTCCGACTTTCGCGGCTCTGGGCGATGATGCCATTTAAAGAGCCATATTCTTTCTGAGAAGCTGCTTGTCGTCGACATTGGCTTCAGGGTATACGATGGATCACTTTTCGATTTATGTCTGGCGTTGTTGTTTGCTTTAACAATACATGGTTGTCAGGGTTGACATATCTGACACGGGGTCACGATCACTGCTTGCCTGGGCTATCAAGGCAGTTTCCCAATCAGGCAAGCCTGCCAATCTTTCGCCGACTAATTAGCCGCCGCCATTGCCTGTAGATAGTTCTCCTCCTCATTTCTAACAGTTTGATCATATCGAGACAGCTGCTCTCGCAGCCCTCTCGCATTATTCTAGCTCACGCAATTCGGGCTTCATGTGTGACATGCGTTCCTGCGTAACGCAACACAAATCAGGTCCCGCTGCAGCCGGTCGGACAAAGCTTTGCTTGCGGACATACTGCGTGATGCACCCTGGTCTTGCCCAAAATGGGCTATAGGTGTATGCAGGATTGTTATAGAGAGCACATTTGTAATCCATCATACCTCATCAAGTAGGTACGAGCATTATCTAATCGAACATCACAGTCGGTACGATTGATACTTACCCACCTATGTACGTGTCCCACCACCAGCGTTAAGGGTTGCCTTTTCGAGACGCTCAATAATTGTATATTAATGCTAAGCACTACGGCGTCAACCACGGAAGCCCAAGCCAGACACAACCACCACCATGCCTCCCAGCAACCAAAAAGCCCTCGTCCTACACGAAATCGGCACACCTCTACGCCTCGAGACGAACCGGCCAGTCCCCTCCCCAGACCAGGACCAAGTCCTAGTCAAAGTCCACGTCGCCGGCCTGAACCCTCACGACCAAAAGTCGCGCGACCTAGGCCTATTCGTGCAGAATCTCCTGCCCGCGGTTCTCTCCAACGACGTCGTGGGCGTCGTCGTCGAAGCTGGCTCTTCCGTGTCCGACTTCAAACTCGGCGACCGCATTGTAGGTCAGGCAAACTGGGTCAAAGAGTCTCCTCAAAGCGGACTGCAGGAGTACGCGGTGTTGGATGCCGAGCATGCGAGCCATATCCCGGATAGCGTAAGTAATGACGAGGCGGCGACCTTGCCGACAAATACCCTTGCACCGGTTGTTGCGCTGTTCGAGCCCAGCAAGCTTGGATTCGTGGCGCCCTGGGCGGCTGAGGGTGACTATAATCGGGACACGATTCTGGTGATTGGTGGGGCCAGTGCTTGCGGGAAATTCGCGACGCAGTTTACGAAGCTGGCCGGGATCGGGCGCATCGTTGTGCTGGGTGGTGATGAGGCAGAGCTCAAGGGCTTTGGGGCAACGAAGGTGCTCAGTCGCTTTGGCGAAGCGGAGGAGGTACGGGCTCGGATCCAGGCGGCCGTCGGGGACGATTTGAGGTTTGTGCTCGACTGCGTCAACGCACCCGAGCAGCAGCATATTGGAATCAATGCTCTTTCTTTGACGAGCGGCGGCAAGCTTGCTCGGCTGCGGCGGACTGGCACGATACAGACTGAGCTGGTTCGAGAAGGGGCAAAGTATGAGCTTGTCGACATCTTCGGGTCGTCGTTCGAGTACCCTGATCTCTGCAAGCCGTTTTGGAAGGCTCTGCCTGAGTATCTTGTCGCGCGGAAGATCAGGCCATTAGCTTCCAGAGTCATTGATGGGCTGGATTCCGAGGCAGTCAACAAGGCGCTGGACGATTATCGTGATGGTCGGAAGGTGCTAAAGGCGAATGTCCATGTTAGCTAGACTCATGTATCCATCTGCTTTATGTTGGCTTTTGAGGAGTCACGGCTTGCGAGATCTGTGCCTTGACTGCTCTCCAGAAGCCTCTAATCTCCATCCACTGAGAGTGGTCCCCATTCCTCTCAGGTACGTACGTTCAGAGTCATGTCTCATGGTGGTCAGTTAATAGCAGTGACTTGCGAACCCTCGAGTTCGCTTGGTCTGGCTGGACCATCTGTGAACTTATTCGAGCCCGGGGCACTACCTTGGAGCTCTGAAGTGTGGACCTGCCGCACCGCCTTCTCATGTATCTGCTCCCCGGCAAGTTCTTGGCCTCGTTCATGCATGGTCGCTCGATCATGCCTAATTGATCGCCTTTTCCGCCGGACCCACCAGTAGAGTGCGCCCGCGCAAAGGGACACGACCAGCAAGGTACCAATGACAATTCCAGCTATAGCACCAGGACTTAAGCCACGGTCTGATTCGGACTGCGATGAAGTCGAAGAAGCTGTCGTACCTACTGCGCTCGCGGCAGCTCGTGAAGCAGACTCTGAGGAGAGTACCGAGGTATGCTGAGTGCCGTCCGTGATTGACACCGCGCCGGTCGAGACTATCGTCGTGAGCCGTCCATCCCCGTCGACAGTGGCGATGTCATTGAGAGAAACGGATGTGAAGCTCGCGGTATCAGCAGAGAGCACAGATTCCAGAGACTTATAGATGCTGCTAGTCAGCACAGATTCAGAGTTAGTGACGCTGGCGAGTTCGCTCGCGATGGACGAGTCCACGGACGAGATGATGCTGTTGGCGATCGAGTTCGCCTCATCTGACATGCTGAATAATGCCTGTTACTGGCTGGCTTTCCCACGTCGTAGAGGGATAAGAGGGGCATGCAGATGCTGCAGCGCTCACCGTTAGAATAGCAGCATTGAGGAGGCGGCATATGTAAATGGTCAAGCTAAGCTTGCTCTTCGAGACATATAGTTTGGGCTCACAGGGTCCATGTCATCAGTGGTTACTGTAAGTCTGTGACTCCTCTAGCTTGCCATAGCTTCACAATACTTTCTATGCACCGCGTTGTTGCGTTTTCCAAGGCGGCGTCCGATCTCGCTAGAAGATTAAGTTAATGGTGCCTTAGCGGGACTCGGAACCGGCGGCATGGTTCTGTCGATCTCGCTGTCTTCAGAACACCATGACCTAGGTAGTATCTCAGAACTCTCTACGAGTTTATTACGTACCCAGGCTCGATTCTCACAGCCGACCACTAGAGATATTGTGTTTCTTTAGCGCATGGGGCAGGAATCCTGCCGTAAGTCTCTTTAGAGGTTACTTTAGAAGGCTTGAAGACCCGGATGTGAGGCGTCTCGAGCGTGAAAACGTAGCCAGGCTGTAATCAAATGTACTGGGCGCTTTCCCTACAGCGCCCTCCCTGACTCGGAGACTTATGTTGAGCAGCATCTGTGGCTCGAGAATGGGAGGTGATCGACCTGGAGGGAACGCCCAAACCCTGGAATTCCAACTCGGTGATCCGAGAGCGGCGCCGTGGCGTCAGCTACCGACGTTACTGCTGCTGCCGTTGTCACTGTGCCGACAGACGATTGCGCTGTTGGTTGAGGCCCGTTGAAGGACTGTTGGCTGTCAACTCTGGCTGGATCAATTTATATTCTCAAATTCCGTGCCCCATTAGAACGTGAGTATCCGTCTGATCAGATGCAGCTGTGTGTCGTCAACTGATGCTTCAGGGTTGGCTACCCTGGCAGCATGATCTGGTATCACAGGCACAGTCCTTCCACTGCGAAGGCGTCGCATCTGGCTCATTGGAGCCTGCTGCAGCTGCGGGGGTCTCTGAGGTTACATTCTCTCCGAGCTCGACCCTCGTTCCTCCGCCAAAGGCAGTGCTCCTTCGCCATGGACACTCTCGCGAGCATTAAGAAGCAAGGATATAGATTCACCCTGGCTTCCATTCCTTTTGGTAGCAGCGAGCATTCTCCATTGTGCGACAACCTTTTGCAGCACTGTCTTTTCTTGCATTTGCCGCCGCTCGCCGTCGTAATCTTTGAACGGCCGACTGGGTGTCATGACGGCGCTTTTGATCCTCACCCAGCCGTTCTGCTTTATTGCAGTTTCGGCAGGAGCAACGCAGTTGCCAGACAGTCTAGCTTTTCGAAGTTTGCGCATCTTACGCCTATAATTGCCGCCATGTTGCAGTGGGCCGTGGTAGAAATCCCACAATGCAGTGAAGAGCACGGCGACACCAGCAGTAAGGGGTACGATCTGACCCGCGGTGAGAATCGTGTAGACGTCCCATACATGGTTCCAGGCTAGTGTTAACTCGATGCCAGTCACCGCAAGGATGAACGCGATCAGGCAGACTGAGATTGATATTCTGCCACTATTGTCAGCAGGCTCTCTGGAAGGCTCGTGCGGGCAAGGTTTGAAAGGTACTGCTGGGGGCCGATATCACACTTACAACTTGACGGCTATACCGTATCCATACTGGTCTTGAAGCATCTTCTCTTCGATGCTCTTCGGTGTACCCATTTCGCATAGGCGATTGGGTCCAGTCTTCCATTCAGGACACAAACCCTCAGCTTGGTCTTGCAAACATTTGCGCCACGCTGACTGCGACCAATTGTCCTTCCACGGAAGACACAAAATTGCCCAGTCAACAACTCTCTTCGGCCAGAAGCGATTATCAGCGGAGAGAGCTAGCCGTCGAAGTGCAGATGCCACCACGATGCAACAGACCGCAATCCAGAGACTGGGAGGCTCGACTCTCAATTCCAACATCTTCGTGATCGCCAGACCCACCGCCTTCTCGAAGGTCCAGACGACTAGTAGGACACAGAAGGAAGCCAGGAAAATGCCCGCACCTGATATTTGTTCATCGCGAGCGTGTATGAAGATGAATAGGGACGTGCCTCCTGGGGTTCGCGAGAAGTCAACATCGTCGCCCACACTTGCGAATCGGATCTAGAACCAGAGAGCTACCGCAGACACGATGCACACAAGAAGGATGACGACGAAGTCTTGTGCTCCTAGTTTCTTTGCAATTCGACGGCCGATAAGTCCTGCGACCAGATCAGGACCAAGAACAGCAGCTATGCCTCCGAAGAGGAAGTAAAGGATGACAAGGCATTCCATGGTGAAGACGCAATCATGGTTGAAGATGAGAAAAAAGAATGCACCCAACGTGGCGATCTCGAAACCGATGAAGCTGCCGTGAGTCGTGTTTGCTCGAAGTCCAGGAATGTAGTTGCAATCAGCGACGCAAGCCATTGTGAGTAGATGCCAACACGTGTTCCCATGCCGTACAGGTCTTTGTCGCCATAGAAGCCGTGCTCTGGGTCTGCTGGCTTACGTGGATCGTTCTCCGGAAAGCTTTTTCGTCCTCGACATCGCGCTGCTCCTGAGTGGTCGAATTGACCGTACTGAAGGCAAGACCAGATGAAGATTGCAATGAGAGATAGGCAGATGATGCCGCTGGTGATGGCTCGGTATAAATGTTTCATTTCAGTACTTGCGACAGCTCAAGTGGTTGCGACACAAGCTACTGCGAAGTATTTGTTGATAGTACATGATGCTAGTCATGTGTTCGGAAAGCGAGACTTGCTTAAATGTACAAGAAGTTCGGTTCGTTAAGTGAACATTCAACGCAGCCTGCTGTGTAAGGCTGGACATCGGCCCCCAAACTAGTGATGGAAATAGCAGAACAAGCATCTGCTGCGCAATGCAGATGATTCATAGCTCGTCTTCGTCTTCCTCGCGGCTACCATGCGCAGGCGAGACGATGAGGCGCGACACGGATGGGATAGCTTACCTGGGTTGGGATGCAGCTGATCGAATTGGGTAGACATTGACAGACCCGAAGCACAACGCAGGAGCAGCGGAGGACCGCATGAAAAAGAGCGCTGATAGAAATTCGGCCATCTTAAACGACTGCTCCTTGCAACGTAGCATGCAGCCTCACATACACAGCCAGCTTGAGCGATAAATTGGCTGACACTGTGATCAATTGAAGGCAGGTCGAGAGAAGAAAGAGAAACACGCAATGGCCAAATCGGCGGGGGAAAGAGCGTGTTGCGCTCCAGTTGCCGCCGGGCGGAGCCGGTGAGGGACGGCTCGGCAAGGCGTCCAGGGGACTTTGGGTGACAAAGGTCCTGGCTAAGTACGTACTGTAGGTATGCAGTCGCATTTTGATATGCTCTTAACACACATTCTCTCTTAGATTGTTGCCTATCTGCGTTTGTCATGTCTCATAGTATCAAGCCCGGACAGCCATTCCCAGTCCTTGGACTCTATCTTTTGCACGTCCTGTGGTACCCATGCGCTCAAAGATTCCACCTACACCGATGGGCACAGACCCGCCAACAGGTCCTCCAACAGGCAAGGGCAACGGCGATCCTAATTGCCCATCCAAGCTACTCCGTACACTGCTCTGCCCATTTGCGGTCCCCGGCTCCCCATACGTATAGTACACGTCTCTGTCAAGCCTTGCTGCCGAAACACTAGGCCTTCCAGTTGTCTGCGCCGGAGTGACGACCGAGAAGATGGCTACGTGGCTTTCCGAGTCACCAGTTCCAAGAGCTACGTTGTCGGTCGATTTGTTGAATTTGGCAATGTTCCCCTTTGTAATTGGTGCAAGGCGTAAGTTTAGGACTTGTGCTGCAGCTTTTGATCGAGAAGTGGCGCGCTTGCGGGTAGTGGGCTGCTCCCTGGATGTTGCCGAGAGTATTCGCGTAGTCTGTGACTGTGATTTGTCCTCTGATTCGTCCTTTGCTTTCGACTTGGATATCTTCTTATCCTTCTTCTCCGGCTGCTGCACAGGGCGTCCATGGCTTTCTGACTTTTGTAATACTTCCCGGTCAGAATAACCCGACTTCAGCTCTTCGGGCCGATCCCATGCCGCCATAGCGACTGTCCGGGGCGCCGGTGCTGATGGGTCGAAACCATCTTGCTCTGAGACGAATGGCGAGGACATCTGCTGAGGATTGGGGCTGGCACTGGCGGACTTCTTGTGGGTTCGTGATGTACCTGGACGGGATATTGTGTTGCTAATCGACTGCAGCACGCGATGTCTCTTCGTTCCGTTGCTGTTTCCGTTGCTTGTGAGCGTTCTGAGGGAGGATAGAGTCGTGCTCCGCTTGTGTTTGAGCGGCTTCTCGTTCTCCTTTCCCATTGCCGGAGATGTGATTTTCGTCGTAGTCTTCGACCCGTTTGCCCATGGCTTGCCCACAGTCCTGTATCGATCCCTCTCGGTCATGCCTGCTGCTAGTGGCCATTTCTGTGACGGGTCTTTGTCGATGCCCAGCACTATTCGTAAGCGCGCCGCTTCCGTGTGGTCTCGGGTGTTCCGCATTCGATGACACCAGGTGACGCGCCAGTCATCCGCCCAGCAATCTCCTCCCCAGCCAACACTGCCCTCGCGCCGCACGAATAGAAACTCCCCACCGTTCTGGTCCATATTTCCCGCCTTTCGGACGTCACCTTTCGGTAGCCGCTTCAGGCCCTGCACAATCGATTGCAGACTGCTAACAAATATGCCTGTGTGGATGTAGTCCGGTGCATAGTCGCCCATTTTGAGGGTGCGCTGCATATTGAGTTTGGGATACAATTGCGCCGATGGGTCGGTGTAGATTGGGTAGGGACAATGTGTCAACTCGAGGTAGGATGGGAGCAATGTTGGCGCGCCACAGCCGATGATGGCAAGGGCAGTGTCAGCGGGTAGGCTGGACGGCGGCATGACCTCGTTCAGCTTGACGAGGTACTGCTGGCAATTGCCGCAAAAGAAGTTCCGGATGAAGATGAGGAGCATTCGGGTCTTGCGAAGACATGTCGGCGAGAACAGTGACGAGAGTGGGAGTGAGGCGCCAGAGGAGTCATAGAGCGGATAATTGGCGAGGCGACGTAGGGAATTTTGCGACGGTGGCTCGTCGGGTTGAAATATATGTACCTCATCTGAACTGGGACGGCCGAATTCGGGCAAGGCTGTGGGTGTGCCGGGAAGAGGCAATAGCAGATTCTGGTTCGTAGAGGGCCGCATTGTGTCAAGATTGAAAGAAGGATATCGGCGCTTGCGCGGCGATGTAATAATTCAATAAACACTCATATCGCGTCTGAGGTGGAAGTCGGGCTCTGGATCCGGATTCGTGGTCCCAATGATGCGCTGTTGCCCAGATCGTGTGCTATCGTCAGGTCCGACCTGTGTGAGAGAATGAATGTGTCCCGTGAGTGTTGCTGAGGTCGAGAAGATTAACCTGCGACAACATCATCGTGTAGAGTGTCGCTGCCGCGATCTCCACCGCCATCAAACTCTGAGCCAAAGCCCCGCGAAAGCCGGAACGCCAGCCGTCGTGGGCGTCGCCCTGAAGCACAGCAAGCCCCATTTTCTCGTGGAAATCAGGACCAGTCGTGTGTCAAGCTGTCGCGTTATGCAAAACGCTAATGAAACACCAACACCAAGGAACGCCAATTTGGGCGAAGCTTCGCCAGAAGCAGGCGATGCTATGCCTATAAAGTGCTTGGGTCGGTCGGAACGTGCCCATTCCGGGCTGCAGATGGAGCCCCCCAAGCTCTGAAGAGAAGGAAGAAATTAAGCGACTGGACAAGCTGGAATGTACAGTTGCTAAGCTTTCGCCTGCAAAGTTCAGGGTCCCTCATTCACCTTGCGAGCTCTTCGTTCTTAAGACATTGGATGCCATTTCGATTCTCTTCTTGATCGCAGTGTTGAAGACCAGCTTTCACGATATCGGATTTACCTACATATCGTCCACGTGAGCCGCCTCCATTTCGATGACGGGAAATGTAAAAAAAGACACCAGCTTTACAAATGCAGCATCGGCTCCATCCTATCGATCTGTTTCAGCGTCGATCAAGCCGTTTCATCCTCGTGCGAAGCACGAAGTCCACATCACGCCCTCGCAAATCCGCAGCACTGGTGTTAAAGCACATATGCCAAGCGGGTGCTGCCTCTTCTCACAACAGAGGATATCACTGGGCATGTCGCACAAGACATTCCTGGTTGCGATTCGTGCGGTGAGGTGCTTACTCACAGTTGAATTCGCAGGTCCTTTGCACACTCCGATTGCATGCAATTTCGTCGCTATGGTCGTATGCTAGGTATCGAGCTCACTGTGAGCGGCAAGCGACTTGCGCTCTATTTGAAAATGTCATCTCAACAAGTAAAAGTCCGCTTTCTCCCGGGACGTGGCTGTAGTAGTGGGAGGCACATGCATGTCTATATTGGAGATTGGTTAAGCCGGTTGACCATACTGTGCTTCGAGATCGGTTGGTGCCTGCCATGGATTGTTCATGAACAAAGCTGGCAGGCACCACCAGTAACTTTCCTGCTCGCGATGTATTCACTTCTGCGGCTTGAAGTCCGCATCTGCAGTGGGTTCTGCCCCGACCATGCGCTGCCGTCACGACATTCGCACGACGAACAATCGATCCCATCGCCTACGCCCTGGGCAGCATGCAATGGCTGAAACTCGAAGGAATGTGGGCGCGGCGCCGCAGCTGATCGATTTTCACTTACCTGAGTTCGCTGTTTCCGCCCATTGACCGTATACAGTGCACTTGCCTCATCCCAACACCTCCTACTACAGCGCACAAATGCCTTCACCTTTGTGTAAATGGTGGGTCACGGAACTGCAGTCCAGGCTTGCGCCACCTTGTGGTGGTTGCTTATGAACCATCCGAGGCACAAATGTCGAATTAACAAAAGGACATCTTACGATTTGAATATGTTTTCCGCGGTAGTTGCGTGTCAAGCAACTACCGGGCGTGAGAACTCACCATCGATGGACGAGCACGTCTACCGATCTGTGCACCAAGACTCTCGCAGAGCTGACGAGCGGCCAAGCATACTACACAGCCACTTGCACGTCCATGTGAATCAAGTTTTTGCACAAAAGTCCTTATCTGTCGGCAACTTGGCAATCGTCTGACTGCGACGCTGCCCAGGTGTGAACAACCCCGATCTTGCTGTACGAAGCGTACAGAGTACAGGGCTCGGAACTGGACTCCCATGACTTTCATTGGCTGCTGAGGGCAACAGCCAATCGGAGATGCGATTCCAAGTCAAGGTCTACCCAAAGGATCAGCGATCGTGCGCAACCATGCCCAAATACCGTTTTTCTGTGACTCGACTCTGGCTATCGAGCTTGGAGAACCAGGAGAATCAATTCCGATGGTGAGGATCGCCAGGGTGCACAGAGCTCAGTTCCCTTTGGTTGAAGCTTCCCATCCGATGAGGAAGCGGGAGCTGCGCATAGGTACCGCCTTCGCAAAGGCTCTCCGGTCCGACAAAAAAGTCAGTGGTAAAACGCCTAATTCTGCGTTGGATAGCCCAGCATTACGGATGGATAAGCCGTCAACATGGCAACCGGTGTCAGTGAATGCTGGTGCGTGTCTGTCATCGTCCAGCCATGTAGGATGGTGCTCGGGGATACGAAAGCATGCGAGAAACCCTCGTCCTCACGACCCAACGAAGCAAGCGGAACGTCTGCTTCATATCTAGATGTCTGGTACGTAGCCCTGAGGGCGGCATGCGGACCCCTGTGCGAACACGAACTCGTCTATGGGATCTCCAGTCCCACATGAACCCTGCTTGATACCATTGCGGAGCATGAACTTAAAGAATTTCAACATCCAGGCCCTACGAATGGCCACTTCAGCCGTATTTGATTGCCATGTGGTCATCTCCTGCAAGCGAGTATGCCAAGAACTGATGACAATTCTATGATTCCTTGCAGATACTCGAATTCCCTTGCACAAAGTGATATCATGGCGGAATTTGCAGCCCGGTACGCCCACTTATATTAAAGACCTCAGTTAAACGCGTCATTTGGACATCTAGGCCTTCCCGTTTCATATTTTCTTGAACGGAGTGTCGACAACATGGCACTTGTCACAAAGGCACCGTCGGTGCGCATCGAGAAGGCTATACCATCGCGCCACACCAAGCAACAGACCAAGACCAAGAGTCGAACCTCGAATGCGTGTGAAGCATGCAAACGACGGAAGACGAAGGTATTTCTCGCCAGCCAGTGCTGCATCAAACCATAGCTGACAGACATTTCATAGTGTACGGGCTCTCCAAGTCCATGCGATGTATGCGTCAAGGCAGAAACGTACTGTTGCTTCAACCCCAAGCTCGACACAAGGAGGAAGGTGGCGTACACCTCTTCCAACGTGCAAGATCGACAGCAGTTCATGATCACGGCCCTCCTCCAGACAATAAAGCATACCTCCGAGGATGACCTACAACAGCTCATTCGAAAGATAAGGGGTCCACCCCGGCCGGATGACGTCGCAGTTTGCCTTCGAAAGCACTTCGATACGCTTCAGGCAAAGAATCTGATACCAAAAATGGCTTTTGATAACACCGACGTGATCTCGTTTGCGCTGCAAGGCCTTTGTGGTCATCGCAAGGGTCGTCCCCGACCTGCTAAGTCCGAGGATGATTCGGATCTACTTTCACCAACATCCCAGGCCTCCCTCGCGTCCGAAAGCAATACGTCGTCAGGATCAAACACCGATTTCCTAGATGACGAGATCGGTGACAAGAACACAGCCTCTGCCAACACGTCTATGAATATGGACGACAAAGGCGACGGAGACTTTGACATCAAGCCGTCCGGTATGTTCGACATTGCTGTGGCTGAGGCGCAGCATCAAAGCACAATGGACAATCTGGACAGAGACCGCAGCATGGCCATGGGCGGCCTTCCCATGTATAACAGCCAGATGGACTTCGGCGACGGATGTGCACTACCCTTCTCTGCCACATCAGGTTCGTTCGACGAAACCATGTTTTCCGGCATAGACACCACCATGCCGACAATGTACCCGCCATGGCCGTCAGCGCCCCACCACAACATGCAGAGCTATCTAAATAGTCAGTCGTTGATCGCTGCCGCGTCGAGTCGCCACACTACGAGTGCTTCCCGGAACGTCTAGCGCGCCAGGACCAGTCCTTGAAGGAGGTCGGGCATCTCACTACCACATGACACTAGTCAGCATGCATGGCAACAGACATACAACAAGGTCGCAGCAACGCAACGACGTTACATGATGTACATCAAGCTCTATGAGAAGGTCTCAGCACTATCAAACATACGCCAATGTGCGTTTAACGGCTTTTATGATTTCTGAGGTTTGCAAGGCGTTGATGGCACACTGAGAGGTGACGCTCATACCTACATAACACTCATACCTACATATCCATTTTGGGATACTGTACTAGGTGATTCGGCAACTTTTATGCTGCACACATAGCTGAAAGGCCAGTTCCGGGGTTTGTCATCCTTGGGCTAAGGTACTCAATCGCGGAAAGGCCAAGGGATGGGATTCATTGCTGAGCTGAGCCCTCTTCAGGCTTGTGACGGTGAAGTAGTGTGTGGAAGATGTATTTCCGCGGCAGAACCATTTGCAGACTTACGAGACGGTACCTGGCGATCTTGGAACATGTATATCCGCATTTATATTCAAGTGATGACTGGGCTAATACAGCCTGTGACCCACGCCTCGACGCCCCTGTCGTCACCCAACGCCCTACCGCCGAGCAATCGAATGCTCCCATGTGGTTCACTCTCTATGCGCATGCGTGGCCTTCTCATCCGCCATTTCGACTACACCCTTATCTCGATCCTGACCAGACCCCGCAGCTTTCTCCTCACCAACACCACCGAGGACCCTCCTCGCCTCCTGAATTCCCACAGCAACCTCATCCCCAAACAGTGCTGCAATCTCCTCCAACGTCTTGCCCACCGTCTCCGGATACACCAAATACACGACCACAATAAACACCGCATCACAAATGATAAAGATCAAAAAGTACCGCCAAGCAATCTCCTCGATCGCGATGGGCGTGACCTGCACCAGCATGATGGTGATGGCGTTGAAGGTGCAGAAGGCGACGGCGTTGCCTGCGGCGCGGATCGGGGTGGGCATAATTTCTGAGGGGTAGGTGTAGCCGAAAGCGTTCATGATGAAGGCGTAGCCCACTAGGTACACGAACATGAATCCGACGGTGAATCGGCCGAGGAGGAGATTGGTGTTGTTTGAGGCTTGGAAGCGGGCCCAGACTGGGAATTTGCAGCGTGTTAGTTTTTCTGATGTCGCTGCGGAGGTCGACATCGTGGCCAGAACAGGGTGAGACGGCTAGTATGGGGGAACACTCACATATGACCATGGCAATACTCGCCAGGAACTGCACCCACAAGCTTCCCAGCAGACTCTTCCGCCGGCCCAACTTATCGAAACTCAGCGCACCAAAGATACAAAAGATCGTGCCCAGTGTGCCCCATACGCCGACCATGACCAGTGCCAGCTTCTGAGTCACGCCCAGGTATGTGTACAGAATGAACTGGTAGTTCTGCAGCGGGATGATGCCGGTGAACATGGCGAACGCGAATTGGAAGACGACGATGAACATGCGCTTGCGGTAGGAAGGGCGGCGCAGGATAGTGGACAAGCCGACTCGTTCCGTGACTTCGAGTTCGTGCTGGGCTTTGATCTGGTTGAATTCACGGATATAGAAGTCGTCCTCGTCTTCATCGTTGCCACTGCTATCAGAGCTGTTGTGTGGTTTATCGACGTGGTGCAGTCTCTTGATCACATCTAGAGCCTCTTCATAGCGGCCCCTCATGATCAGGAACCGTGGCGACTCGGGTAGGTAGGGTGTGGTAACGGCCATGAGGACTGGAGGAAGACACTGAAGTCCGAGGAACAGGCGCCAGGCAACATCGCTGGAGATGTAGCTGAAGCCGAGTCCCATCCATTCAGTAAGTGCGTAGCCGAGATTGATGTTGAGGTTGTACAAGCCGCCGACACGTCCCCGCACTTCTGGAGGACTGATCTCGGACATGAACATCGGGCAGACGCCAAAAACGAGACCAGATGCGATGCTGAGTGGATTGGTCAGATGAGCTGCGGTCTGTATGCAACGTGCAGAACACTTACCCTCCAATAACGCGGCCGATAAAGAGCATCTCGATATTCTGTGCGGCTGTCTGCAATACAGCGCCGATGAGGGCTCTATTCGCAGATGTTAGAACCATCGCTAGGGAAGACTGCTAGCCACAGGAGCGAGATAGTGAACATACACCGCACAGGCAATATATATAGTCAGCTTTCGGCCATACTTATCTGGCAGCCAGAAGTTCATGCCAGAACCAAAGAAGCTGCCTGCGTAGTAACAGCTACCAAGAGCTCCCAAGGTGTTCGAGTTGAAGTTGAAGTACGCGATGAACTGTGGATACCCAATGATCGATGTAGTGAGGCCAGAATCGTAGCCATAAAAGAAGGCTCCGAACGAAAGAATGCAAATAGAATAGATGTTGAACCTGTTATAGCGTGCCATATCGGATGGCTTTGACAATGGATTGTCAGTATATCGACTGCGCTGGCACACTCTTGGTGTCTCTGGTCAATAAGCAGGTACGAGAGCCTTGGTAGATGGAGACGCTGGTCCATCGTCTTGCAGGTAAAGACATGTTATAGCGTCGATGCCTACCTCCTGATCCAACCTACCGGTTACCGAACGAAACCGAGGTCTTGACGCCCATTGCGAAGGGGTCTGCTTCGTCTTTCGGCAAACATGCAGATGCATTTGCAGGCATGATTGGGGTACAGGACAGACGTCTTCGCGGGGTAAACGGAGAGAGGTGATCCTGGGGATGAGAAGATCCGTGTGCAAGCTTTCAAGCGAATCCGGGGAGAAGCTCTGCCAAGACCCTACGTCACCGTGACCCCAGTGTTGTGCGTGCAGGAGTGCTTCGAAGCGTTCGAAGTGACCTCCAAACTGACATTCGCTTGGGCTGCGAAGAGTGGTAGAATGATGTCTCTCTGGAGCAGGCAGCACGAGGTCTCGAGCTGCTTGCTCTGCCGATTTCGGAGGCCATTTGGACTGTGATCCAACTTGAAAGTCAAATGCTATCATACAACTCAGACTCACGCATATTCACACGACCCATCGCGATATGACCAACACCATACAACTTGAACGGGTGAGATTACATAATTCCGGAACACCTTGCACGCTCCGTCAGTCCTTCATCCATCACTTTCACGCAGGCAGCCTTTCCATTCAGTCTTAGGCTTGCTGCGCTGATTAACACTATCCGGTAACCCGAGATGGGCGATGCTGCCGACCACCCACTTCGACAGCAGCCAGGTGCCAGGACTGGGGGGACGAATACTTTCCCGAAAACCGTAGCCATCATCGGCGCCTCCATCTCAGGCCTCTCACTCGCCCTCGCCCTCTTGCACGCCAACCTCTTCCGCCCAGAAGATATCACTATCTATGACCTCCGCCCGAACCCATCCTCGTCCTTAACTACACCTCCGCCCTCCACGGAATCTGGCTTCGACCCCAGCACCACCGCATCCGGCGTAATCCTGACGCCCAACGGCCTTGCAGTCCTTTCCAACCTCGGCGTCCTCCCACGGATAAAATCCCGCTGCTGGACGGCAACGCACCGCACTTTCCGTTCCGACCCAGGCGACGCCCTGGTGAAGAAGGTGCGTATCAGTGGAGAGGAAGCTGGGTATGGATTCGAGAACCATCGTGTATGGAGAAGTGTGCTTGTTGAGGAGTTGTTGCGGATGGTTGAGGAGGCTGCGATTCGGGTAAGATGGGGTCGAAAGTTTGAGGGAGTTGTCCCGGAAAGCGAACGAGTCGACGGTGGGAGTAAAGCTGGCGTGTCGGGCGCTGTGCGTTTCCGCGTCACTCATAGAAATCCCACATCTCCCGAGAGGTCTCACTCACGCATTATCAGCGCAGACCTCCTCGTCGGCGCAGACGGGATCTACAGCGTCGTCCGCAAGCACCTCGACCCAACTGCCCAGCCTGTATACACCGGCACGACTGGCGTTCTTGCACATATTCGCTGGGACGACGTCGACTGGCCAATGGTCACCTCTCCGAACAGCCCAGATCCACACCCCTATGAGCGGCAATGCACCCTCCAGGGCACGTCAGGCGCGCTTTTCTGGCTGCCAGAGGATGCTGCGGGAAGTGTTGTCATGACTGGGAAGCAGACGCGCATGACTGAGCCCAAGCCTGCTGATCTGGGTAGTGTGACCAGTCAGCGCGAGGCGTGGGAGCGCCTCTCCCAGGATAAGCACTTTCTCTGTGAGTTCTATCGCGAAGGTTATGAGCAGTGGGGCGCGACTGGCAGGAAGATTATCGATGCGGTTTGCGATGAAGAGAAGGGCAGGGGAACGCTGTACTTGTGGCCGTTCATGCGGATGGAGAGGTTGCAGCGGTGGTGGGTTAGTACTCCCGCGGCAGACTTGCGCGATGGCAATCGCGATAATGCCGCAGAGCCAGCTACACCAGCGCCAGCAGGCACCATTCTAACATTGGGTGACGCCGCACACGCCCTCCCACCATCATCGGGACAAGGTGTCAACCAAACTCTCGAAGACGTTTGGGTACTCACCCGCCTCCTAGCACTGGTCAAGCAAGATCAGGCATCGGGAAAGACGATGCAGCAAGCCCTTACCTTCTGGCAGGAAGTCAGACAGGAGCGGATCGATGAAGTGTACGACTGGGCGACGAACGCGACGAATGTGAGTCGGCTGCCAAAGGATGAGCGGGAGAAGACGCTAATCGACGACGCGGTCAAGCAGCGAGAGAAAGGTGAGGGACAGAGCAAGAAGGTCGGATTGGGTGTTGACGATATGAGGTGGTTGTATGTGCCGGGTTGGGATGAGGTTATTGAGCGTTGGGCCAAGTAGTGAGAATGCAGGGTGTCCACTGCACGATCAGTCTGTATTGACATCCTCCTCGTCATGCTCGATGCTTCGACGGCGACCATCAACGACCACTGAGAACAAGTGCGCAGTATGAATGCGGAACAAGTGTACAATATGCCCGCCTAACGAAGCGCAGTCTGCGGCCGACATCTGGAGCCGAGACTTACGCCTATCCTTTGTATTCATGCCTCGATGGCGAGAGCAACGGCGACGATGGAGTCTCAGTCAGCCACTCCAGTCCATCCGATCGAAGTCGGGACACGCCCCTTCACTTCTGGGTGCAGGGCTGCGATCTACAATGAATGGCGAAGCCAACTTGGACCTTCGAGGCGAAAGCTTGAACAAATGCATGATTCTAAATCCGGCCCCTAAGCCTTCTCGGGGACTCGACTCCGATCCCAGGCCCAAATCGCGGTTCGCGGCAACATTACAAGGGTCCCAGCACCTTGTTGTGAAGATTACCGCTAGCTGACGTTTCAGACATCTTACACAGCGAAACTGGGCGACTGAATCTCGTAGTCTGGCGCTGGAGAGTCCGCTGTTCCAGGCTAAGCCTGGAGGATGGTAAATGAACGAGGACTCCATTAAAGAAGGCTGATGGGCGGAAATCGAGATGCTGCTTGCGTTGATATGGTCCCAGCGTCCTCTAGAGTTGGGAACAAATGGATGGTATGAACGTGACGGCCTCACCGTGATCGAAATATAAGACGGGCCTCGCCTTTTGCTAGTTCATCATTGAGATGAGCGTTCTCGTTTTCTGTCCACACCCGTGCTAGGCGTTGCCTACTCCTGTTGCGATCTTGAGATGAGCGTGGCTTTCTCCTGAGGGTACTGCCATGAGCTTCTGCGGGCATGTCGCTCACTTCGGCCGCCTGAAAGGATGTGCTTCCGTATTGAATACCCAGTCGTCGAGGCTGATGGTGTCCGGCGGCGAGAAGATGAGGTAGAAGTACTTCAATGTCTCTGCGAACCAGAAGCTTTCCATTGAATCTTCCTGCGCGGGCTTGCCTTCAACCAGTACACTCCTAATAGCCGCGTTGGCGAGTGTGGTCTCCGTGGCGTTTGTGATGGCTTCGAACATCCTTCACGCAACATCCTGCAGCTTTGAGTCGCCTGTGATTCGATACAGGTAGAAGACAGACTCTATCGCCTCTGGTCGCAGGATGTACTTTGGGTCACCAACGGCTGTAAAGCCTTTGGGCAAGGTAGTGTCGGTGAACTTGCTTGCATCGTACTCGCACTCCTCAAAGGAAGGACATGGATGCATCTGGGAGATCTCTGGCATAATTCCAGTCGGAAAGGCATCGTAGCTGTAGATGCAGCCATTCGTTAACTTCGTGCCGATGTCGACGTGCTCGGATATGTCAAAAAGCTTGCCACTCAGCAGAAACATTCCTCCCGCGAAGCAGCCCAGATGCTCATTTTTGGCGTTGAGTGTAGCTTTGCCCCCAGCAACGGCTGCTGAGCCTGCGACCAAGATGTCGTCCTTGTCTGGTAGCATCGGTCTGAATAGTAGACTTTTGATTGCGGTCTCCATGGCGTCTCTGTATGCTTCCTCGTAAGCAGGTTCCTGGCCGCCTAACAAGTAGTGCATCTTGGGTAGGTACTCGTAGAAAGAGTCTGCTACCGCACCAAGAGTGAAAGCAGTCTGCTCAAAGGTGCCCTTTCGAGCATTGATAAACATTGGCCACATGCCAGGCAAGTTCGTCTTCAACTGATTGCTGACGAACAACGACGTAACGCGCGCAATTGCGTCGTAGTACTTGGAGTCTCCTGAAACTTGGGCAAGACGAGTGAATTCCAGAGCGAAAGAGCCGATAGCCGCCGAACTTTGGTTGTCCTCCAGGACCAGCTTGCCATTCTTAGCCTGCTTGAAGTCGAACATGAAAGGTGGGAGATGAGTTGGCGTGTCGAAGCCAGCCCACAGTATGTCTCCCAATTCAATCGCTTTTGACAGCAACGCAGGCTCGCGGCTGAGATCGTATGCTGCCAGAAGACCGCCCAGATGCCGAATGTTGGTCTCGAACATGTTGACCGACGTGTCCTCGGTGACTGCCCAGTCAATTTTTGCTGCTTCGCCTGCAGCTTCGTAGAATTCGTCCTTCAGTCCCATGATCCATAGCGTGTCGAGCGCGTCGACCAGTGTGGCAGCCCATCCTCCGAAAGTGTCCTTGCCCGTCCCCGAGAGAGGCGCTAACTCATCACGCTTCCAGGCATACCCCCAATAGCTGGCCCAACCTTTTGTGAACGTGTCCAGTACAGCCTTCTGACGTGTCTTCCGAGTTGCTGACTCCTGTGCCGACTCTGCTGGAAAGGCAAATTGTACCGTCGGGATACCTACCGGAGTGCCCTCAGGGAGTTGCATTGTCGATGACAAGGCATGTTTATACTTGTAGTCCGACCAGTCATAGCTGCTCGGCGAGAAAACGACTTTAGTCAGGCCGAGTTGTGCATTCAATACTAGGAGGATTGATCCAACGATCCCAGCCGGAGCCAAAATCATTATGGCGATATGATCCTTTTGCTTCACCCGTAAGCTTTCCTCTTGAGACTCGAGTAGAAGCCTCGAGATGGCGATATATACTCAGCCGCCTGCGAAAACTTCTCTGAAATCCATCGGGACATGCTGTCCTGAGCATGTTCGCACAGCTCCGCTGCGCAACAACAACAAGTATCTGTCAGGTACCGTCCATGGTGCTTGCTGCTGTGGTCCGTTTCATTAGCAGCTCAGACTAAGGGGTGCTGAGAAAGGCCGTAGGTGGACCTGCTTCATGGTGCCTTACAGTGGTGTTGATGGGGAGTTTCACGGCTGCGACCACCTGGACAGTGCTAGAGCCTAGAGCCAAGCCTAAGTTCATGCTTCCGGGCAGTGCAGTCACCCATGGACGCACGTGCGTTAGGCGTTTGAGGTACCACCTGGCAGATACCAGGACTGGGAACCCACCTTTCTGTCAGTCTTTGATGACTTCTGCGTCGGAGCAACTGTCGCTCGAGCCTTCCATACTTGTTGTGCGAGCTTCTAGCTCTCATAACTTGATATTCCTGAGGCTTATCAGCTCGATCTCGATGAGCGAGTGTTCGAGCTCGATGTTGTGTGAGAGCATGAAGGACGGCAAAAGGTACAGTACCTAGTAACATGGCGACGCCTACCTAGGTATGCTTTCGGCCCCCGCCTCAACGGCCCCAGGGACGCGGGAACCGGAACCCCAGCCCCGGGCCTGCGGGCTCTGGGCATTCGATCATTGTCGAACCCTTGCTTCGATTCCATTTCCTCGTCAAGGCAGATGGAATTCCATCACCTCAACACATTCCTTTCACCTGTCAATGCGCATGACCTTCGACGTTGAAATATAGGCGCGCAGCGCATCCTTCGCTCTTCGATGTTGATCTCGAAGCTCCAATACCGGGTCATTTTCATCGCAGCCATCCTAGGCTTGATCGCGCTGGGCCTGCTATATCGATCATATCCCGACGTACCATATAGATTCGCCCACGGCTATGGGACCAGCGAGCCCAATGATGGAAGCGCAACTGAAGAGAAGCCGGCGGCACAGAAGTCGTGGCTCTATGCCGGCCCCAAAGCACAGGACAAGGCGGTGATCATGGCACGGATTCACACAGAAGATGTTTTGTGGGCGTACGAGCACCTCTCGGACTGGAAGCTTGGTATATATCACATGGACAACGAGACGGAGAACGGCCTGCATCCACCAAGGAACAAGGGAAGGGAAGCGATGGCATATCTCTCATTCATCATCGATCACTACGAAAACCTTCCAGCATACATGGTCTTTGTGCACCCGCATCTGAAGGGATGGCCTGAAGCGTGGCATACCGACAGCGACGACCATGACCAGGTCAAATCCATCCAATCACTCCGACTCGAATATCTGGATAAGCACGGATACGCGAACATGCGATGCATTCACGACCCAGGCTGCCCAGCTGAAATTCAGGTCGACCGGCAAGACGACCACCGGACAGCTGAGCATGCGATGCGCGAGGCGTGGCCGTACATGTTCGGCGGCAACTACAGCGACATCCCCAAGAAGATTGCGCAACCGTGTTGTTCGCAATTCGCCATCTCCAAAGCTCAAACTCTGGAACGTCCCAAGTCGGACTATGAGCTCTACCAGAAGTGGTTGCTTGAAACACCGCACGACGACGCGACCAGTGGGCGTGTATTCGAGTATCTCTGGCAAGTCATCTTTGGCCAGGGTGCGGTCTATTGCCCAAGTCTACGTCAATGTTGGTGCGAGCAGTTCGGACGATGCTAGACACGACGGTCATGATGGACTCACGACATCCAAACAAGCCTGCATGCAGCATTCCGGCACTGCGGTGCGACTGTGACATCCCCGATCTCGTGTAACGAATGTTGTACAACGTACAAGTCTTCCGACTCAAGGTACCACGCCTGTGATATTGCTGAGGTGTCGTCTGGCTAAAAGAATACGAGATCCCAGTCATTCTTCCCTGTGAATTGGAGGCACGGGACGGCCTTATTGGGGCGTTGCAAGCCTAGCCAGTACGACTTTTGCCTTATTCCCAGCCACAACGGGGTCGGGATGAGCCTCAGATCGCCCAGCAAATTGCAAATGCGTTGGACTAGCAGTTTGGAACGGGCTATGAAAGTAGACGAGTACAACTTTGGCATCAGACAGAGGTGTCCAGCCAATCCTAGGCCCTTTGCCCACGCTCGGGCGTAATTACAGATTGTGACAGGTACCGGCTAGTCTTAGTGCCAGGGGCCATACAGGTGATTATGTACATGGGTTGGTCAATCGACCTCCATAAGGCGGCACGAGCGGTGGACAACATGAAATGCTCCAGGCCTTGTTGCCAGGACTTCGACCGAAACACGCCGACTTCTGCAAGAAGATCTCTTCAGCTGCGGTCCTAATAACTTCCGTCGACGCTCCCTAGAACACGGTTGCTACGTCCTCGACGCGCAATACTCGCTGTTTGCAGCATCGAACACGAGTCTACCCCTCGCTTCCCACGCTCGCTACACAACGCAGACATGGCCGCATTCACATACCCAAAGCCAGCTTCGGCCGGCGATGTCCCAACTGTCTCGATCGGCGCGGCCCTGAAGTTTGAGTGGGAAGGCACCAAAGGCGATGACTACTATACCAACTCGCATTTGTTTCTTATGAAGAACGACGACAACTATACCTGTACGGAGCTGAATTTGGGGAAGGTTTATTGTCTCGACATAACAGGTGGGTTCTGAAGCAAGGTGGTGGTAATCTCACAGGCACTGACAGTCAGCAAGGTAGCTTAAATGCAGAGGATAATTCATTTTTCACCTGGAAGGTCACCACAGGAGAATATCCCGAGTATCCTGAAGATCAAGCTCCATATTTCTATGCGATCATGGCGGGTTTCAATAGCAGCGACGGCACTAGCAGCAACGGCAACGTCCTCGAGAAGTTCTATGCCGACAGATTCGACATCTACCCAGAAGATCAAATCCCAACAACAACGTTTCAAGCACCACCTGCGGCCACAGAAACAAGCAGACCCGCACTCTCGTCCACAACCGATACCCCTACAACGACATCAGCACCGGTATCTGCAACAACGACCCCCGCCTCATCATCAAGCGCAACCGCCACCCCAGCTTCCTCCTCCTCCGGTCTCAGCAGCGGCAGCAAAGCCGCCATTGGCGTCGCTGTCGGCATCGGCGTACCATTGATAATCCTCCTGGCCGTCATCGCGTTCTTCCTTCGCCGCCGGCGCAACAAGCGCAATACTCCTCCAGCATCCGTCTCTGGTCCTTCCGGCGTGGCACCTCCTTACGACGACAAGAACTCGAAGCATTACTCAAGCGGCCCGTCGGAGCTCGCGACACCCAGCCAGCCCAGTGCATGGGCCAGTCCGCAGCAGGGCGCTACAACACACCTTTCGACTGCGACGAATCCGGGAACATATAGCGATCAGAGCTGGCAGGGTCAGCAGAGCCAGCCATTTTTGCATGAGATGAGTGCAGATAATAATGCGCTTTCACCTCGGCGGTAGGGAAAAGTTGTGCTCATAGAGTGATTTTGGGGATTTCTCGAGCATGGCGTTCGGTGCAATTTGGATCAGGACACGTCTTTCGCTCCCTCCTGACGATTAGCAACTTGTAAGGGAGAAATGCATCTGGGTGTGGGCAGTACACGTTGTATATACTTGCATGCCAATTTGGCTTGCACAGGAGCTGATCGAAGTACCAGTAGATCATGAGCACCAGGAACAAAGGGAATATATTAAGATTGACGCCGTCAGCGTCATTCTTTGCTCCATGCTTTGTACTCTTCAAAGACATGTTCAGCCAACATGCCTTGTCTCTCCTCTGTATCAGACTCCGCAAGACTTTCCGTGGATCCGTTGCGAGTTGCAACACGACTCGCGATTGACACCTTCGACATCGTCGCTGCAAGTTCCGCAAATTTCGGCGAGTTGGAATCGCCGCTCTGGTGACGACGCTTCAGCATCTCTTGCCGCTGCTGCTGTTGTCGAGAGGCTGCAACCATGGTCAGCGCATAATCCCTTGCAACTCTTCCCAGGAGGATCGGCCTTGTAGAATTCAATGGAACAAGCTCACCATTTCTTTCGTCCTCTACCATGAACTTGCGTGGAAAGCCACTGAGTGGATAGTCTCGTGTCTGAATTCTGCGGGAGTTCCCCTGCCGCCGGAGGCGCAGGAGAATGTAGACCTGCTCTTCACGGTCACTGGTTTCGATCTGTAGGACGCTGCGTAATTCGAACACTTTGTGGGTCGCCATATATTCAAGCGAGTCGCGGGTTAGATCAATCTGCATTTCACGGCGGGTTACTACAAGCTCATGGTCGTTGGCACATCACATACCTTATTTTCGTCATTGGAAGAAAGCCGGTTCTTTATGACGAAGCTGGGAAGGAAGTTCCCGACAATTTGATTCTTGAGAAATTCGGCAAGGCGCTTAACGTATTGATCTTCGTGGGCGAGCTTGCAACGGATGTGGCCTGGAATGTCAGTGAAGTGGACGATCATAATGGAGGTACTTACCGGCGCAAAGGAAAGTTTGTGTTCCGTCTCTTTTGCAAATCTGCGATTTTTCCTTCTTGAAATAGAAGCAGCTTGCGACTAGCATGTTTGCCACTTCTTCGATATCTCCGGACAAGGGCCACTGTTGCAGCAGCTTGACGACATCGCCCTGCAGTGAATCGACCTTGTGTTTTGCGTCAAGCGCAGGCGGATCGCGTCCTAGATCGGGATTCAAGCGTATGTACCTGGAGCCAAAATCCGAAGCCCAGTGCTCCCCGACTGTGTCACGGTAGAACTCTTGCCAGGCCCATTCGGTGTCGAGAATATTCTCCATTTTATCGGACTAGCACATTGTTAGGAACTGCCACTCTATATCGGGGTTTGATCTGCTTGAGGTAGGCTTTGAGCTACTCACTAGTACGCTGAAGAAGTCTTTGATGCCTCTCAACGATCGAAATCGCTTCCGGCCGTGATTTGAAGCCTGGGCCTTTGCCTTGAGGTGAGCTTCACGAGAGCGTCCTTCGAGGACCTTCAGCCTGGTCTCTAGTGCTCTTGCGTTCTGGCCTGTGCCCAACGATAGGAACACATCCGGATGTCTGGATGCAACATCAGGCCAGAGAAGTCTTCGTTCACGCTTCGCTACCACGACTGGATTGTTGTGATTGAGGGCACCGTCCAGGTAGGTCTTCGTAACATTGCGTCCTACCTGACGTTCGAACGGTTTGAAGTAACTTGGAGCCGCTGATGTAGCTGCCGCAGCTTCCCATATCTTGAACGCCTCGTCCATGCTACGGGATGTTTCCAACGTGTACCCAGGATCTGACATCTGCTGACGGTTGTAGTTCGACAAGATTAATGATCGATTTCCTGTGCGTGAGGTCGAAACAACTGCTACCTTCCCGGCGTGGTTGGCCACGTTGCTGCGGCCACCGAACAAGAGGCCTTCACCGAAGGCCTTCCTGAGAACGTCGTGCAGCGGCGTTGTCTTCCACTTGCTATTGTGTTTGATCGTCACAACCTTCTCAAAGATGGTACCAGCGCCCTCTCTCTCTTGGAAAGCATCCTGACACAATGCTTCAAAAATCGTGATACAAGTACTCACAGGCCACTGCATGGCAACCAGTCCCAGAGCCACGATTCCGCCGGTGCTGCGTATGTAAGCTTGGTGTCTCAATGCAGAATGCAGTCCTTCGTACCTGGTGCCCACAACAAGGTCGAATAGTCTTTGTATAGGTATTCCTCCGGACGGGATGTTAAGATTGATGCGATTCTCGATGGCGCGTAGAATCTCTAGTTCGACTATTCCACGTACACCGCCCCTAGAAAATGAGTCAGACTCGTCCACTTAACGGTTAATCTCAACTTGCCCGTCTAGACACAGGATTCGCAGGCCGGCGAAGTCGGGCTTCTGTGCTATTGCCCAATCCATGTCTCGAAGCTCTGTATGTAAGGGACAGGATCGAACAATAATGGCCAGATCGTCCTTCTCATCGCCAAGATCGCGAATGCATGAGTCGCAGAGGACATGACCGCATTCTAGAGCGTGTTCAGGGGTGGCCATGAGACATCTGAAGCAGCTCACGCAACTGACAAAGTCTTTCGACGATGCGACGTGAGCGAAGAAGTCTGCTAGGACATCGCTGTGCAGCTTCGACATAATCTTGACATCAACGGAGGACGTTGCCTCACCGGCGCTTATTGACGGCGTTTGATGCAAGGGAAATGTCTTTCGGCGCGCGCTGCTGAACTTTTGCTCCTGTGCTTTTAGTTCTTGCTCAATTTTCTCTATCCACCCGGCCTCGAACCGGGAAGGGTCAAGTGAGGAACGATAGTTGCCTAAGACGCGTTTTCCTTTCTCGTTCTGGTGACCCTTATCGTGAGCGGATTTGACATTGCAGCAGACCTGGATCTTCTTGCTGCGAAATTCACAAGGCAGAAAGTCGTTGCAAAACATCTGCAGCGCGGTTTTGCAGAACGGAGAGTATTCCTTTGGGTAGTAATCAAGGACCGATCCTGCTGCAGTCAGTTCTGTGGCAACCCGGCTGCCTCAGCACAGCCTACCTTGTAAGTCGTTCCGTACGTAATCCAGAAGGATACAAGATGCTATGAACGCACATAGACCATTGAATAAGTTCGCAGGACTCAGGCTCAGCCGCTGACCCCGAGTATTCTGTCCCTGGGTAGTTTCGTAGATAGTACTCGCCAACGTCAAGATGTGGTCGCTGAAATCATGAGCAATCAGCTTGTTGCGGGTGTCTACCGCACGGAAGTCGAATGGGCGATCCAGGTCACTTGCGAAATGATCGAAGCCTGCGTGCAGGTATTGTTGAAGGTCATCAACGCTTGCGAGCCGTCGCTTGATTCTCTTCTCATCCAGCGCCCTCTGACAAGCGCGAAGTATCTCACCACGCAGCAACACCAGTTGCGTGTTGATGAGATTATAGGTATCGGCCTTCTTAGCCGGTACACGAATGACGCGGACGGATTTGTAGTAGCATTCAAGGAGCTCTTGTGCGCTCAGCGTGCGTTCGTCGTTCTCGGCAAGGAAGTTCTTCATCAGCTCTTTGAGACTGTCGTCTGTAGTGATACCTTTGACATCACGGAAAAAGTCTTCGGTAGCGCCTTCGATTGTCCATCTCCTCGCGTCCTCGTCCATTTCGGCAGCGTTGATGACGACTACGGCCACCGGCAGAATTGCTTGGTTGACGGACTTTTCAACACTGTGTCTGGCCCAATCGACCAGGTATTTGTACGTGATATGCAGTTGGCTATTTCAAGTTAGTATATTTCATTCTTAGAGGATAGAGCTATCCTGACTTCGGGTTCTTCTGCACAAAGACGAGGACATCCGAGAATGTGTAAAGAAATCGGGGGTATAAGTTCTCAACTGCGAATTGCCTTGTGCCCATCTTCGGATCGTTGGGCTTTGTCCACTCGATGGGGCGCACTCTGCCCTCGAGGCGTCTCCTGAATTTGTTCCCTCCTATGCTATTGCGCCTGCTTGCTTGTGGCGGTTCGGCGGCCGCGAATGGTATCTTTTCTCCGGCGTTCAAGCCCTCACAATCAGCGTAGAGGATGGGCATCGAGCTTTCAAGATACTCGGGATCGGCGTAGAGATGGACTCCCTCGGATGTAGCTGTGCCCTCGTTGGCTCTGGACCCCGGTACAGGGGCCGACATCCCCTCTAGCGAGACATCGGTGTTGTCCCGATTGCCTAGAGAAAGAAGTGCTTTCACGATGGTACTCTTTCCAGCATCTATTCCGTAAGCATCTGTCGCAGAACAGGGGGCTTCACGCACACGTGTCTCCTATGAACGAGACCAGCTTAGGATACCGATCACTCCCTAGTAATGGCCGGCTGTCTGCCATAAGCTCGTCAAAGCGGCCAAAGTCGTGAAATTGTGACTTTGCATGGGGCGTAGACTTGACGACACCAAACCAACGCGAGTCCTGATCCTGCTTATGGAGTTTTCTGACCTCTTCTTCATCGACAGGTGGTTCCATGATGGATTTGATCAACAATATGGTGGCTTTGTCTTCCTTGACGTGCGGGCGATCGAACAGCTTTGCCGTGTTGGCCTTATGTGCTGGCTGCCTGGGCCAGCAATCGTCGCAGAACGACATGCCTGAGCATGCCGTACAAAGAGAGACTCTAACATCCGTGCGGTCGCAAGCAGCACAGGCTTCACCAGCGCATGCTTCGCCCAAGGCCATGCTGGATTCCTGGATACGGAAGATGGTGGGCTTTCACTGAAAGAGAATCAAGCGATGAGGCAAGGCAAGCTGCAGGACATATAACCATTTCGCATTCATCAGGCTGCGAAGCGGGGTCGACACCGGTTTGCGATTTCTCTAGCTGTTGCTGGACCTCAGCCTGACCGACGGGGCGTCGCGGATTTTGTTTCCAGCGAGTGTGAAAGTGGAACATCGATCCACCCATCGCGATCTGCCAGGATTCCGATGGCTGTCACTGTGTCTATCCCATGGCGGACGAGCTTTTTCGTCAGCCATCCGTCGTCCAGCATGATCGCGTTTTGAGGCGTCGACGGTGACGGAGACGTATGAGATTGTGCTTTTTCTCTTCGAGTACAAGTCACTGCTCTGTCTAGCGCAACCCATGGACGAAGCCACCGACCACGTGAATGGATATCTTACCTCGTGATTCCAGAATTAGATCGACGTCCCGAGCCATCGCGCCAGGAGCACGAGGGTCGTGACTCGTGATAGCAGGGGTTTGGACTGCAGCCGCATCACGAGGCAGCTCTGCCCAATGAAAGAGCCGTTGAGAAAGGCCCAAAATCTAGGCCTTCCTGAGATGGTGCTGTAGATACTACCAGTGTTCTGTTCTGGCGGGACACCAAAGCCTAGCAAATATTGGTAGTTGTTGTCTTCGGGGTCAGCGCAGCTTGATCAACCTCAGGGCCATACCTACCCTAGTCTCATCTATTTAGCTACACCGGGCTTGATCGTGACCTCGGGATAATGGCATGAGCTGTACTTCGTACTTGAAGCGGGCCAAGTCCAAACCCTGTTTGAGGAAAGGCAGACTGGCTGGTGATTGCAGATCTAGTTCAGCCTCACCCGTAGCTTAGTGGTTAGTGTGGCCAACTGGTAAAAAGTACCTAGCTGCTGCGAGCTCCTCCTTTCGATGGAAGTAGGCTAGGGATCTCATTCCGAGGGGTAAGAGACACGAGACATAACCGGAAACAATATCACTCTGTGTCTATCCGACTAGAGCGAAGTCTGAGCCAGCCTACACTCACGGTTCCCGTGTTGCGGGCGCGTCGCTCACGTGTGGCAGGGTACATAGGTATCAGAAGGTAAAAGTGAATGTTGTTCTGGATCCGCAGGAAAGAGAGCGCCATGAGTGCCAAGAAGATCCCTGAGAATCCACAGAGCTAGGTGCACATGGACTGCATGTTACTGTCCATTCCGTTACGGTCTTGTGCATTAGCACTTATTCACCTAATTCTATATCAGCGATGCAGTGATGCAGTCGTGACCATCATGAGGTGACATTCCATCTTCTTCTCACACAATGTCTGTATACACAATCTCAAACAGGCAAGGTAAACGCATCGAGCCGAGAGGCGCCGAATAGGCGCAACAAAGCTCCATATCGGCTTGGAAGTGAGTGTGAATGACGCAAAAGACACGTCCGCGCCGAAGCGAGAAACAAGCCAGTCGAGGTCAAAAGGTCAATCAGAGGACTCGAACTCGAGCTGTTGTTGCCTTCACTTGCATCCTCGCAACTTCCTACACATCCACGCGAAAGCACTTGCTAACACTGCAGACTGCGCCTTCCACTAAGAGAAGAACACGCGTCGTCTGGGCACCACAAGCTCGTTGCCCGCAGGCAGCAACAACCCCACCGTGACATGTGTCAAGCCTGCAAGGCCGCATTCATTTGCAACCACAGAAACTGTTGAACACATGTCGCAACCCACCCCAGACCACCTAAAGGAGAATCCTACATCTCCCAACGCCATCCCCAAACGCTCCTCCTCAACGGGCTTTGTGAATGGCGTAAACCATCAACCCTCGAAATCAGTGTTGAAGCCTCTCGCAGAAGACTCGTGGATGTCCTCCTCAAAATACGCGACCCTCATGGCGCCTGCGAGTGAATCACAGCCCGTGGCCGAGCATGCAAACGGCGTGCGGCGAGCACACTCGAGGAAGAAATCAAAACCAGAAGACGAACCGAGACGGCTAGCAGAATGGAACTCGGCGAAAGAAAAGGTCATCATGGGACCATACGACTACCTCATGGCCCATCCAGGCAAGGACATCCGCTCGGCCTTGATCAAGGCCTTCGATGAGTTCCTGCATGTTCCGCCGCTGTCGATGGCGGTTGTCACCAAGGTCGTCGGCATGCTCCACACCTCGTCACTGCTCATCGACGATGTGCAAGATAATTCGCAACTCCGCCGCGGCGTACCCGTCGCACACAACATCTTCGGCACGGCTCAGACCATCAACAGTGCCAACTATGTCTACTTTCTTGCCTTGAAGGAACTACAGAATCTCGAGAACCGGGACGAGGCGATGGAGATATTCACCAACGAGCTACTTAACCTGCACCGCGGGCAAGGCATGGACCTCTACTGGCGCGACACCCTCACATGTCCAACCGAAGACGACTACCTAGAAATGGTACAGAACAAGACAGGCGGCCTGTTCCGCCTCGCTGTGAAACTCATGCAAGCCGAGTCACCCGAAAAGGGCCGCGTCGACTGCGTACCCCTCGTCAACTTGATGGGTCTGGTCTTCCAGATCTGCGACGACTATCTAAACCTCTCCTCAGGACTGTATACACAAAATAAGGGCTTCTGTGAGGATTTGACCGAAGGCAAATTCTCGTTTCCGGTCATCCACTCCATCAGGTCGAATCCAGGCAATCTACAACTGATCAACATTCTGAAGCAAAAGACTACGGACGAAGAAGTGAAAAGGTACGCCGTCAAGTATATGGAGTCCACTGGGAGTTTCGAATATAGCCGGAAGGTGATTCGGGATCTGAAGTTGAAAGCCACGGAGCTGATCAAGGACATGGACGGGGGCACAGGGAAGGGCGATGGCGTTAGGAAGATCTTGGAGAGGATGGACATTGAGCAATGAGCTCTGCCCGAATAAGCGTCAGGAACAGAGTGCCCTTTCTGTGTCATTTCTCCTACGGTTCTGGAATTTATGATACCAATGAGCGAGCGCTAATAGCGATACATATGCTTGGGCGTCCTGCTGGCAAGGTTTGGCCTATTATGTATAATGGATGTGGTAAAGTGTTGAGAGGTATACAGACCGTCGATTGATCGACTCAGGACAAGCAACCACGCGCTGCGTGCCTGCAAGCAAGAATTGCAACCGTTCATTCACAACACCTGCCACGGCCTGTCCATCTCTTCCCAGCTTTTCCGGGCCATGCCACAGATGAGCACTCACAAAGGCACCACCTGCCCCAGAATTCCCTCCACATCCCCCTCATACCACTTCGGCACAACCTTAACCTCACTAACCCGCCAACAATTCCCATCCCACGACCCCTTCCCAGCCCACCTAGCCCTACACTCCCCCTCCTCCATCCTCACGAGCTTATACTCCCCAATGCCCCCATTACTGGTCATCACGACCCCCTTCCCGTCCTCCGCCCGCTTGCACAGATGCGCGATCACATATGCCGTTGCGGTTGCCTCCCTCACTTCTCCTCCTTTATCACCATCATCGGGCACTTCCGTCCCTGGGACCGGCAGGCCATAGACGACGACGGCGCTCATCACGTGCTGCGTGCTCACCATTTTTGAGATGAGTGGACGCCAGGCGTTTTCGACGATGGCTTGTGGGCTTGTGACGGTGGGCTGGTTGGTGGAACTAGGGAACATGGCCGTATAATCTAGCTGGAAGGTGGGGCTGGTGAAGACTTCGGAGGAGGCGAGGCGGGGGAACTGGGCGGTGTCGAGGAGGGTGTAGAGTTTGTGGAGGGTTTGGGTTATGAAGGTGTGGTCGAGGAGGTATTGGGTTGGGGTGTAGGGAGCCATTGGTGGGGGTTGTGATGGTGATGTTAGGTGCTGGGAATACGCTGGCGTTGGGATGTCGTAGGGTGTGGAAGTTAGTTCGCTGTGAATGATGTTTGATGTCTCGGTCGACACAGCCGCAGCGGTAGTGGTTGAGGCGTCACTAATGATCAGTCATCTGTCTCGCCTTGTATAGTACCTGCGTCTTTCATCAAGCTTCATATACTGCTGGTGTCCTGGAAAAGAAGCAGCAGACGATTGGCCACGTCGGCTAACGACAAGCCTTGTTCCTGTGGTGGAAACATCGAAGGTGCCAAGATCCCGCTGAAGGACGAGAATCATCGGCTTCAGCGGACGCCAGCCCTTCAAGGAGCAAGCACTGCGAGTGAATCGGATAGTTGATCATCCATTCTGAGGATCAGAAGCTGTTAAGTCCAGCTAATGTCCGAATAACTTACCCAGGCTTGCAGTGAAAAGCAAGATGTTGTGATCGTTGTACGAGGATGGATGGTACGATGTTGCAACTTCGAAGCTTAAACTGGCAGACTAGCGCCCTTGCTTGTTCGACAGCTGTTGGTATATGGCCAGTCGAATGATCATGCTTCCAACCTGTCGCGAAGGAAACAAAGATGTCGTGATGCATTGCAAGAGAGGAGGCACGTTGCTGTTAAGTCCGGACTCAAAGCAGACGGTGTTGATACTGCAGGCAGCGATGGCATAAAGGTCTCGACATGAGCAGCCAGCCGTGCTACTAACATCTGAGCACCCGCTATATACTTCTTGGGAGACATATTACACGCTTACATCCACTCTATCGACCAATCTGCCATTATGACTATCCTCCTCGTCCCCGGTACTGCCCAGACCTCCCTCGCGATCGCCTCTCACCTGGCCAACCACCCCTCGTCTCCATCCTATGTCCTTGCGGTCCGCAACACTGACAGCTCGCCCTCTGCTGAGATTCACCACCCAACGATCACCCTCTCCCTCTCCGACCCTACCACCTGGCAGCCCGCATTCACCTCTTGCCCTCTCAGACGTGGTTCCGACTTGCGCGATGCAGGCAGCGGAGTCCACACAAGCACAGCGACTGACTGGCAGACACAGAAAGATGATCCAACGAGACAAGTCAGGCTGGACGACAGGATGGGAGGAGGTATACGTCGAAGACAACAAGGTCGTGCCGCTTGAGGACAACATCGCCAGCCTTCGGAGGGCGATGACAGACTCGGAAGTAGGCGTCGATCAAGCATTGTGACTTGTTATCTACAGCTTCACGCTCTTCACAACGTTCATCTTGATCCCGCTTCCTTCTCCGGAATACGCGCCCTTCAACCCGCCCTTGTACACGGGTCGCATACTAGCCAGCTTCTTCTTCTTCTCTTCGAACTTCTTCTTCTTCTTGACTCGGGGATTCCGCACTTCCTTCTTCCGTCTGGGCTGCAGACCCTTGTTCTTCTCGATGGCGTATGTTATCTTCCTCTTCCCGTCTGGACCGACGGTCTCTTCTTCGTAGACTTGGGCACCCTGCTGTGCAGCGAGAGCGTGTGCGTCGGCGCGGGCGAGTTTGTCAGTCTTCTTGGCGGAGGCGGCGGACGTGAGAGCGTTGTAGTATTCGTTGGCGTCGTTGTTCATCTTTGAGGCTAGATCGTTCTCGTCGTAGTCGGCATCGCTGGCGCCGCCGTCGGACATGGCTGCTTGCTCAGCGCGGTCTTGCTCTACCTCGCGCTTGAGACGCTCTTGTCGGTCTCGGATGCGCTCTTTGTAAGGCAGATCATCGTCGCCACCGGCTTGACGCGATGCAAAAGCACGCTTGCCGGCTTTTTGGGCGATCTGGGAGGTGTAGAAGCGTAGGGACTTCTTCTTGCTTGCCTTAGCCGCTGCTTCTTCGGCGGTCAGCGCTACTTCGTCGCCGAAGTCAGACTCGTCGTCTTCGTCTTTGGCCGGGCCGGACTGCGCGAGCAGATTTTCGATGGTGGTTCGTTTCGGCTTGGAGGTACTCGCTGCGGATTTCTTCGGAACACGTGCGTCGGCTATACCGGGCTCTGAGACTGATGCAGACGTGATTGTCTTTGGCTTCTTCGGTTTGATCGTCTTTACTGATGTTGCCGTTGCGTCTGGGCCCCTCTGAGACACTTTGGACGGCTTGTGTATACCATTCGCGATAGTGGTTTTTGGAGGAGGCTGCACAGGCGGTGCTGATGTAGGCTGGGCTGCTTCGGCCTCTTTCTCACTCTTCAGATCCTTGGTCCTCTCCCAGGCTTGCCTTGCGCGTAGTAGGCTCGTCATGATTGGATGCTGTCGTAGCTCGGCCGGAGGAAGGGCAATACCGTCTTTCGTCGACGTAAGAACGGCCAGGTACATTGCAATCGCAGCCATGTACGCCGAGACTGCCCACAGGCGAACTTGCTTGGATGAAGCCTGGCTCTTCGACTGCTTCTTCGCCACCGCCTTCAACTCCTCATACTCGGCATTGCAGGCAAGCAAGTCGCTCGACAGAGGCTCGAACTCAGGGTATCGGGTGTTCAGGATTTGCAGGCGCTCTTCGTCTGTGGCAGTCTCGGAGATTCGAACTGGCGGCAGCTTTTCGGTGGTGCTCGTGGTGGTTTGTTGTCCCTCAGCCTGCGCCCAGGCGATCTCATCAAAGCCAAAGTCTGCGTCGGTCATGTTCTGGAGCTGCTTCTGCTGCAGTCGCCGCGCCTCGGCCTCTTCGTCAAGTGCATCCTGCTCGTCTTCGATCTCATCGGCACCGTAGTAGTCCCCTCGCTTGTCGCCCCAGTATCGTTCGTCTTCTTCCTCATCCGCGGCCTCGCCGGCGTCGTCATCGGGTTCATCTAGTAGGTCTTCGGCGTCGTCGTCGTCGTCGGAGACAAGGCCATCGCCAAAGACTTCTTCATCGGAGGGCAACAGCTCCGCATCCTCCTCCTCGAGTCTTCGCCGTCGTTTCGCCGCAGGGCCTTCATCGAGCAGGATCTTCTCGCGACCCGTAACGAAATCATCTTCCGAGTCATTGAAGGTGTCGTTTTGCTCGACAGCGCTATTCAAATGTCCGATCGGCGCCCTCGCCTTCCGCTTCTTGCCCATGTTGCGTGTACTGGCAACATCGTGAGCATCAGATTTCCGACGATCAAGAATCTCGTCGCCGAAAAATAGTTGGAGAGACCGACAGCTTGGCATTGGATTTCACTGCCTGATCACGTCTCGATCGCGTCAACCGCTCTCAGGCGACCACTCTGTACCTTTGTCCCATCACAGAAATTGGCAAATACGAGGCCGACCGTTGCCGCACTCCGCTACCGCCAAATACAGTCTTCCAACTACGAGATCCGGGCAATCCTGCGAAATCACAAAGTCCGTCAGCGTCGCTAAAAGGAGATCATCAACATCGATAAGAAGCGGACGACAAGTTCTGCCACGACGTGCTCCTCTCCCCCATGGCGACGCAGCGAGCCACAGCATGACCGTCATTGAATCACCCTTTCGCAACAATTATCTACTGACATCCGCCGCAATCCTGGTCCCTCTCTTGCTGGTCGCAGTCATGTCTCTCTTCCGGCGCAAGTCCGCCTTCAATGTCTCTGGCCGCACCGTCCTCATCACCGGCGGCTCTCAGGGCATGGGCCTCTCCGTTGCCCAAAAGCTCTCTGCTCGAGGCGCGAACATTGTCATTGTCGCCCGAGACACCGCCAAACTCGACTCCGCCATCTCCACCATCCAATCCGCCGCCTCCTCTCCTACGAGCCAGCGCTTCCTCAGCCTGAGCTACGACCTCACCGACCCCAAATCTGCACCCGAGATCCTCGCAAGAGTCACAGAATGGAACAATCACACCCCGCCCGACGTCGTCTGGTGCTGTGCTGGCTTCTGCATTCCTAGCTTCTTCGCCGACGCAGACATAAAGACACTGCGCGACCAGATGGACACCCTCTACTGGTCCTGTGCATACATGGCACACGCAACCCTCAACTTATGGAAGAGACCTACCGCCTCCACCACAACAGATTCGGAAGCCAACTCCCTCAAATCCTCCGGAACCCAACGATCAGCCAAAGACGCCCTCCCACGACACCTAATATTCACCTGCTCCTGCCTCGCCTTCTTCCCCACCGCCGGCTACGCACCCTACTCGCCCGCCAAAGCCGCCATGCGCGCTCTTGCCGACACCCTACAACCCGAAATCGCCGTCTGGAACGGCGCCCGCCTCTCAGCAAACCCATCCATCTCCTCCGCCGCACCCTCACACGAGATCCGCCTGTCGACCGTCTTCCCGATGGCATATCCTCACCAAATTTCGAAAAGGAAGAGGCTATGAAGCCATTGTTGACAAAAGACATGGAGAAGACCGACACCCCACAGTCGCCGGACGAGGTCGCTGCAGCTGCGCTGAGGGGGTTGGATGCAGGCGAGATCGCCGTGACGACCAATTTCGTCGGGAACTTGATGCGTGGCTGTGGCATGGGCGGGACGCTGCGGATGGGGGTCATGGATGTTTTCTGGAACTTCCTGGGGAGTATTGTCATATTGTTCTTCAACTGGGACTTTGTGAAGCAGTCGCAAAGATGGGGTCGCGAGAAGGGGGTCAGGGTCGCTGAGCTGCCCGCTAATGAGGCGTGAGTGCGTGGCTGAACAGACGGCGGCAACGATCGGAGGATGAGTATGAATGGCGCTGATGGCGGGCGGAGATCAGATCATGGCGCTGAGCATGCATGCAATGGCTGTCTTCCTAGCGCGGCCTCGCTGGCTGCTGTCGTTGAAGTAGCGTCTCATCTCGTTAGCAAGCGTGCGAAATTGGCATCTGTACATAATGCAGTGGGCTTGATCGAATTTGATACAGATCTGCACCTATTTACGCCCGACGAGCGATCTGGACCATCTCTCCTCAGCTCGTCTCGAAGCAGCACACACCCTCTCGTAGACACCGACTTTCCCAGACATGTCGCCACATCGCCAGCGCTCACCACCCGCTCCTCCCAAGACTCGCACCGTCCAAACCTTACGACCGATGCAGCCGATAAACAGCCTCCTTCCTGAAATAATGCGTAATGTCATTGTCCTCCCCGCAATGGTCACACTGGTGCATCACCTTCGACCCGTTGTACCCCGGTCCGTGGTGGTCGAGACCCTGTGCTGGGTTGCCGAAGAGGCCTTTGACTAGCTGGCCTGTATTGGAGCGGGTGGGGCCGTTGTTTCTATTTCCGTAGCGATTGTCGTTGTTGTTTCCGTAGGAATTGTTGTTGTTGTAGGAGCTGTCGTTGCGGTTATTGTAGTTGTTGTTGCGGTTCCAGTTGTTGGAGTTGCGACCGTAGTTGTCGTCGTGATCGTTGTTGTTGTCGTTGAAGCGATTGCCGAACATGTTGCGGCCCATGGCGGGATTGTTGTAGTTCCCTCCACTGTTGCGGTCGTTGTTGTAGTTTCTGTAGTTGTCATTGTCATTATTATTGTTGTTGCGGCCGAAGTTCTTCCGCAAGTTGTTGTTGAAGCTGTCATTGTCGTTGTCGAAGTTGTTCCGGGTGCGGTCGTTGTTGTTGTAGTTGTCATTGTTGCGGCGGTCATAGTCGCTCCGGTTGCGACCATAGTCGTCGCCATCGCGGCCGAAGTTGTTCGAGTTGGAGTTGTTGACGCCCCAGGTGTTGCGTCCGAAGTTGCTGTTCCGGCGATCATTGTCATTGTTCCACCTGTTGTCGTTGTCGCGGAACGTGGAATCGTTCTGGCGGTTGTAGTCTCGGCCATCACGCGAGTCGCCATAGCCCTGCCGCTCATTGAACGTGGACTTGGGTATCCCGGAAGCTGTGTCGTGGCGAGACTGGTTGCTAAAGTTGTTGTTGTCATTGTCGCCAGATCTGCGGTCGTCGTCGAACCTGCGATCGTTGGCAGCCTTCGGCGCAGGGCCGACCGCAGGGACGATGCTCGGGATATTGGAATCGTACTTGGCGTTGGCGACAGATCTGCCAATACCGTCTTGGCCCGAGCGATTGTAGGGGTTGTTGCTGCTAGTCCCATTATTGCTGCCGACGCTGTTATAGAGCTCGCGCTGAGGGATGTTCGTGCCTGTCGTAGCAGATCCGAGGACTGTGCTCACAGCAGGATCGTCTCGGAGAGTATCGCCGGAGTTGAGATGGCTGTTGCTGTTGCGGTTCGCGTTTCCGTTGCCAACAGCGCGCCGTTGAACAGACGAGCTATTTGCAAGACCCAGCGCACCAGTCGAGCCGGCGATATTGGCATCGCGACTCTCCTGTTCTTTGCTGGTCAAGCCGGCGCCATGCTGGCCGAAGGTGTCGTTGCCAGCGGTATTGCGTTGGTTGTAATCATCGATGCTCTGATGGGAGCCGCTTGTACCGTTTGTGCCGAAGATGGAAGTGGTGTCGTTCCGTCCACTCAGCGTATTGTTGCGCCCTTGCTCGTTTCGGCTCTCATGATCTTTGCGAAGATCATGGATGCTGCCATGCTTGTTGCTGTTGTCCAGGGTATTGGTGTTAGTGCGATTGTGGCTGAATAGTGAATTCGATCCCGTCGTTGAGTCTGTGCCGTGAGCGGTGCCAGCTAGGCCCACGTTAGAGCTCGAGGCTTTCAGGGTGGAGTCTTGTGACTTACTTCGGTCCACCAAGCCACGATTGTCGGGTGTGGTGTTGTAAGTGCCTGTCCGAGAGCCAGAATGGTCTCCAGTCAGAGCCTCTCCGATGCGTTCTCCAGTAGTGCCGTTATTGGCCGGGTTGTGCGCAGCCGCTGTGCTTGGCAAATAGCTGCTTGCTGGGCGGCGATCTGGTACAGCAGGTGCTTCACGACCTGGCAGAGGAGGCGGCTCCGATCTCCCAAAGTTAGACGTGGGATGCTCTGTAGCGCTGGGTGACGTGACTGTTTGGCCTGTGCCGAACCGGTTCGAGCTCGTGGTATCAACCGAATCGTACTCATCGGCAGGAGTGCGTGTCACCTGCGTGGTGGTTCCGGTGGTGGTGACAGTGTCTGTCCCGTAGCCTTGATCATCATGCGGGTGATGAGACAGGCCATGGTGGTTGTCGTAAGGTCTGTGAGTACTGTTTCCGTATCGACCGTCGTTTTCGTCTCCGCGGACGGCGCCTTTGACTTTGTTTAGGAGAGAAGACATCTTGCTGGATAGACAGAAGCAGAGTCCGATGCTGAAGCAAGCGTAGGCGCGTCTTGGACGAGGACATATATGCCGTACTCGCCAGCATAAGCTCTGCCTCGTCATGGTCTTCTGCATTCCAGCCACAAGATGCCGCCACAGGAGCACGAGCATAGCTTCATTGGCTCCGCTGACATCAATCTTGAAAGCACAAACCCTATGATTCGCGGCTTCTTGTGCCATCGTTGGCTCGAAAACCAGTTTCAGGGATCCCTTGCAACATCTGTGCCGCTATACTACGGAAAAGGCACGAGAGTGACGCATGTCAGTCGAACTTACCCTGGATCTGCGGGGAATCAAGACGTCCAGAGATCGAGATCCTAGATCCAGGTGTGGCGTCGACCCCAAAGCGAAGTGCCCAGACCAGCGTTTACGAGCATCATTCTCCGGTCTGGGCGAGCTCGCCAGGAAAAGTTGGCTGCGAAGGTTTGGGATCTTCTCAAATCGTCATGACGTGTGGCGCAGACGGATATCTTTTCCCATCTGTGGCGCATGTTGGAGACGTCTGGCCCAGGGTCGCAATGACCTCCCGGAGAAGCGCAATTCTAAGCTTGGGCGCCTTGGTCTCCTCATAACACACTGCGGGCTGGAGAATCGCAGAACACCGAAAGCGGCCGATGGAACGATTGTCCGATGCCCGCTAAGGCCATGGCGGGTGAGAAAGAAGGTGCGGTCACCCTGCGTATTCTTGTGGTAGCTCTCGACTTTCTGATAGTGCTCAAATACTTGCCCTGGAATGGCCGATCTTCCTCATATCGTGCCGTAGACCAGGACTCGGCGTTTGGGAACGAGCCTCTTCTCAGTTGGCCTCAGCTAATTATTCAGTTCTACACCGGCTCAATCTCGTCACACTGCCGGTTCCGCCTGTCCCACACTATTTCCAGCTCCTCCAGAAACCGCGCTGGCTGCGAGAAGCCCGTTACCTCCGTCCTCAGCATCAGCCCTTGCCTCACTATGTCTTGATCACTCGCTCCTGCCATGAAGAAGCCGCATGTGTACAGCGGCCAGTTACTCGCGTAGAACTTTGCCCACGCATTCTCGCTTTGATGCTGCTCCAGAATGCGGAGCATGCGGACCGCTTGCCACGAGGTGCTGGCTTTCGGTACTTGGACAGACTCGCCGTCCGATGTAGTGTTGATAGCTTGGTCGAGCAACAGGGACGCGATCAGAATGTACAGATACATCGAGTCTTTGTAGAGCTGATAGTGCCCGAGATTGCTCTGTGCAGCAGCGACATCGAGGTCGCCGTTGGTGAGGAGGAGAGCTTCCCATGACGACAGCTCGTCTTTGAGTGTGGCGATGGCATCGTAGTCGGCTGATGGCGGTTCTGATAGTGTGACTTGGCGGTGAGGACGTGGCGAAACAAGCAAAGAGGCTGCCCGAGGACGGGGCTATTGACAATAGCGGAGTGCTCGGGAAAGAGGTCGGAGCACGAGAGTAAATCTTCAGCACTGGACCAGAAAGATGTATCGAGTTGGGGATTGCTGGAGGGCGGATCAACCCAGGAACCAGCGGCTGTGAGGAAGATTTGGTAGAGACTGCTCTCAATGGCGAGGCGGTCGAGGGGTTGACGGACGCCGCCTTTGCCGTTGAAGAGGCGAAGTCGGAGCAGACCGACGGCGGCGTCGAGATGGCGGGGCACATCATCGAAGGTGGCACGGCCCAGGCAGCCATGGAGGTAGAGAAGGATGATGGTAATGAGGAGGCCGTCGTGGTTGGCTACGCTGTCGACATCGAGAAGCTCGGAGACGTGTTTGATGCCGCGATCATAGTACTCAAGAGCTAGTCCGTGAAGTTGGGAGGTACCAGAAAGTGAATGGACCTGGGCGGCGCTGCAAGCTAGCAGGGCGAAATACAGAGACGGGTGCTTCGTCATGAGGTCCTTGATCTCGCCAAGAGAGCCATGATAGAACTGAGGATGGCAGTCGGGCAGCAAGACCATATCGAAGTAGTTGTCGAAAAAGTTGGCGGACACCAGAGGCTCGACGTCACGGCGCATGATCTGGCTAGAGACGCTTTCCGACCGCAGCGATAGCGGAGGTGCTTGCACGACGATTGCCAGTGTCGCCTGTGCTGATGAGTAGTTTCGGGGTGTGGACGAGGTACTACCTGCGGAGGAGGCGCTGCCCCGACGAGCCACATGCCGCCTGTCGAGCAAATCATGCGCACCAGGCCACTCGCATTTTCGCTGCGACGCCGAGCAACGATCGCAAACGGGAATTCTCTCGTCACACTTCTTGCGGCGGGACCGGCCTGTTCATTCTTATCAGTCTCGCCCCTCTCAGTGGGTCTTCGACTTACAGGTCAGACATCCTGTTTTCGTCCTGAGTCGGCCCCCAGAGGTCTGTGGCATACCGCCACTCACGCTTGAGGTTTGTGACAAGCAACATGACCGACTTGCGAAAGGAAAAACAGCAGGGCACGGGAAAGACTGGTGATAGCTGAAGACGAAACAAAAGGCAAACAGACGGGCGGTCTTGAGTTGGAGAAATTCGGCATATTGCGCCTGCCGACCCAATCCGACCTGTATCTTTCTAGAATAGCTCGATCAGCTGGGCACGAATTCATCCTCTTCTTAGCTTTGACGGGCTTATCTAAAATACCCAAGCATTCGATTGCCTATGATATACAGTTGTCCCAGACCAAAAGACTCATGCCGCAAACGAGAGATCAAGTTTTAGTGCACAAATTTACATGAGAAATTCCGAGATGCAAATCTATTGTGAATACTAGGTATTTATGTGGCCTTATCTGAACGGGCTGCGGCTTCTAGAGCATCCTACCATGAGCAAGGTGTCTCGATTTCCGGTGTTACGGTGATTTTCACTCATGCTCCTGCCTTGGCCTTCTTGGCTGCTACGATGGCCCAGTACTTTGCTGCACTTTTGACACGGAACCCTTTACCGAACTTGATCATAATCAAGAACACCGACGAAGCAGCCATGCCGATGAATGCCGCAGAAACGAAGCAGTTTTGATAGCCCAGCGACGTCAACCAAGGAGTGATGCCGTATGAGATTGCGAACGACATCGTGTTGCGAACAAGAATGACGGTGACGATCGCGTCGTCGGAGATGTCGTGGTAACTGTCGATCAAGTAGTTGACCGACAACGTCACGCCCATCACTGATGTGAACGCGAGGGCGCCCATGGCGAAGATGAGCCCGAACCAGTGCACACCGTGAGCTGCGCCGACGCCCCAAAGGATGAGAGACGCAGGCACACCAACTATACATAGAACGAATGGCCACAGCCGGTGCTCGGCTTCCATGATGCCGTTGTTGCGACGGGCAAGCTTGATCGTAAGCCAGTCGCTGACTCGTCCAGAAAGCAGAGCGCCGATAAGAACGCCGATGCAGCAAGATAGGTAGCTCAGACCGACCATGGAAGCCGGGAAGTTGTAAGGAGGGCCACCGAGAATGATGGACGCGGTAGCGTTGAGAACGTTAAACCAGATCAGGTATGAGCCGTAGGAGAAACCGGCATAGAAGATGACGGGCCAGCTCAGATATTTCAAGCTCACCAAAGCGCGAGAGATCATGCTGTTGCCAGGATGTGGGTTCCAAAGAGCCATCTTCTGCGTAAAAGTTTTTTCGGGAGCATATGCTGTTCCTATCCCCGTTGAGGCAGTCGTCTTGGAGGCGGCGAGAGTCTTCTCGGAATCAGGTTCGACGCGCTCTGGTGGCGGAGTCTCGCTTCGAGAGATGATGCCCGTAGTGCTTCGGGTGTAGTTCGTCTCCTCCTGGAACAGAAACAGGAACACGAAGAGAAAGCCCAGGAAGATCGCTGGCCAGTAGAAGACCCACCTCCAGCCCTGGTATTCGGCGATGAATCCGCAGATGACTGGGGCGAAGTAGTTGCTGCCAGCGAGCGTGATGCTGTAGAGGCTCATATATGTGCCGCGTTGGTGGGTGAAGTACACGTCGGTCACGCTGATCTCAGGTAGGGCTTCGATGGGTGCAAACATGAACCCTTGAACAATACACTTGGCGATCCACTCTCCGTCGCTCTTGACATGGGCACTCCAGATAGTGGTTCCGATGGTAGCGAGGACAGAGATGAGATAGGTGAGACGCTTGCCGTAGCGAAGGGCGAACGGCTGCCAAAAGAGCAGGCCCCAACCTAGGAACAGGAACATGTATCCAGTGCCCTCATTTAGAGTCTTGATGCTGACGCCAGATTGTTCAGAAAGCGGGACTAGCACCGAGTAGACAGTAGAGCCAGAGAGACCTGCGAACCACGTATACCTGTGCGTGTCAGTTGGGGAAAACAATTGTTCGTTAGCCGACTGACAAGTTCGTGCAGATGGTGGACATCATCTTTCTGCGTGGTGACCAGTTAAGTGGATCATTGGGATCACTTGAGGGACTTGGGTCGAGAATGATGTCGCCGGTACCAGCGTGCTGCGCGTGCATGGAATGGTCAAGGTCGACCAGGTGGATGGTGCCGGGCACACGGCCTTCGTCTGAGCTTGAGTGCGCCATATCGCCAACAACGTGGTGCTAGGATGACTTGGCCATTGCTCAGATACACGACGACGCGCGACATACTTATATCAGCGCTTCGTGCGACTCTCTTATCTCGGACGTGCCGGTGGGCTTGCGCAGTGCAATCGTCGCCATTGTCCGTGTATCGCAACACAGGGACGGCCGCGCGGAATCGATACGCTACCTGATCCCGCTTCCAGATGTCGGTATCGCTCCTGAATGGGCGCTGCGAAGTTTGGCGCTATGCAGCAGCGAAGATCAAGAGTGTTGATAAACGGCACCCCAAAAGCCGGCGATTTTAGTTGTCTAGGTGGAGCTACCAGTCTGCGCAATTGCTGGGGATTGGCTCCCTGAGAGATAAGGGCAAAATAAAGCCTTCGCCCCTGGAACGTGGGCGACAGATCGCGGAGATAAACGTCTCGAAACCTGGCGCTATCGGCTGTTGGGCTTGCGCAAACGCTTCTCAGTGGACAATGGGTCGCTCCAGCGAGCATGCTGAACTCCGCCCCCGCCATGGCACCGCTTTCTGCGTGTGGACGTTCTTGACTTCCTATCTCATCATGAACGACAAGCACAACCCTCGTCCGCAAGCCGTCCATGCGATGTGTAATCATGGCTACGGAGGCAGTCGTACAGTACCCTAGCTTTCCTGCTGCTAATCGCACTGATACAGATGTAATGTTTAATGGTCGATCGGGAAGCTAACCACATGGGCAGACTTCTACATCGATAAGTATTAAACTGCGCAGGCTTCATCGAAGTACAATATAATCCCGCGCTGGTGTGTCACTGCTCTCTCTGGTTGCTGATATTCTGTCACGACCCGGAAAGCCGCCCTCGCACACATCTCTCGCCATGGATTCAAGATCTCTTCCGATCATTGATGCGAAGCCTATGATAGAAGGCACTGCTGACTACGAAGCCGCACGTCTGCCATTATTCGCCGCCATCTCCTCCAACATCCCCGAGGAGTGGTATCTCCCACAAGAGCTCATCGATAACCCTCCCAAGGATGTGTCCAATATCCCTACCACTTGTGGACTCCTGAGTGCCGAGGAACTCGAGATTACAGAGAAGCACGATGCCACCAGTCTCGCCGAGGCTATTGCTGCCCGCAAGTACTCGGCAGTCACTGTCGTCAAGGCGTTCATCAAGCGTGCTGCCATTGCACACCAGCTGGTGCGCTGTCTCACGCAGTTCTTCCCCAAAGACGCCGTGCAGCAAGCCGCAAAACTCGACGAGCACTTAGCTACCACGGGCGAGACCGTGGGGCCCCTACATGGCGTGCCTGTGAGCATCAAAGAACACATGGCCATTGCTGGACATGACTCCTCATTTGGTGAAATAGCTTCCACCTTCTCCGATGACGAGGACTGCCTGATGGTCGCCATTTGCGCAAAGCCGGCGCTGTGTTCTACTGCAAGACAAATCAGCCTCAAGCCATCATGCACCTTGATTGCAGCTCGCATTTTGGCCGTACACTCAATCCATACAACATTCATTTGACATGTGGTGGATCGTCTGGAGGCGAAGGCGCTCTGATTGCGTTGAAAGGTTCAGTCTTAGGCGTAGGAAGCGACATCGGCGGTTCAATACGGGCACCTGCCGCTTTCTGTGGCATATACGGCTACAAACCAACCTCGAACATCTTACCCATGCAGGGTATGCTGAGAGGAGTCATGCCGGCCGAGTTGAACATTCTAGCAGCCACAGGTCCAATGGGCCGCAGTCTTCGGGACATGGATTTCATGACTCGAGTTGTCACTGAAGCCAAGCCATTCCTCGATGATCCCAAGATGATACCAACAGTCTGGAGAGGACTACAAGAACCAATCAAGAGGCGACTCAAGGTGGGCATCATTGAGAACGACGGCTTCATCGAGCCACAACCTCCGGTCAAGCGAGGTATTGCCTGGGCACGAAAGGTTCTCTCGGACCCAAAGTATAGCCATATTGTCGAGCTGAAGGAGTTCCGTCAGTACAAAGCGGAGGAGGCGTTTCGGAAGGTATCGCGGATGTTTGTTCCTGACGGCGGAGCAGGCGTTATTGCAGCTATTGAGGCCGGCGGCGAGCCGGTCCTACCTCTGACGCGCACCTTTCTGGCCGGGAACTCCAAGATGAGCAATGCCGTCGAGGTCTCAGACATGCGTTTCGAGCGTGACACCTTCCGCACAGAATATGCCAAGGCGTGGAATGCTCAAGACGTCGATGTCGTGCTGGGGCCATGTCACGTCGGACCTGCTGCCGCTCACGACACTGCTCGATTCTGGACTTACACGGGGTTTTGGAACTTCGTGGACTATCCCGGTCTCGTTTTTCCGACCCCAATCAAAGCGGAGCTGGGCGAGAAGTACGCCGAAACTTACAAGCCTCTTTCGGGGGAATGTAAAGCGGTGAAAGAGTTGTGGGATGCTGGGGACTTCGAAGGCGCTCCCGTCAATCTTCAGATCAATGCTCGAAGGTATCACGACAATGAACTGTTTGGCGCGTTGGCATTGTTGAAGGATGCGCTGAGCCTCTCATAGAAGTCACCTCCAATGCCAAATCATGTGAACGGACACCATTCCTTGTGTAGAGTGTGAGCCAACTGCTGAGAGTCAGCGTTGACGCCTGCGCATATCGCACGCCAGGACTACTTCTCATGGCCAAACATAATGTCCTTACCTTTCTCCATTTCTTTGTCGCGGAAGTAACAGCTTGATGCGTGCGTGATGAAGGCCGAAAAATACAATAGGACGACTCCACTTCCAGCTACTCATTTTCCTCGAAACCACAAGCATAAAAGAGAGGTTCGGAAGCAGCGGACAACGCCCGCAAGCAACCAACATGAGCTGAGTCCCACGCCTACGGCTAGCTCTTCCCCGCAACCTCTTCGAAAATTTAAGCTTAAACTAAAGCTTGGTTTCTTCCACGCTGTCAAGCACTCTGGAGAGCATTTCTTCCTACCGTTTGATCAGTCCGTGAAGGCATAATAGCCCCTGTTATGTGTACTTTGCCAGTTATGTTCTCATTCTACACTGTAAACATGCTCCATACAGCGTGTGAGTCAGGCCGCATGCTCTTGCATGGAAATATACGGGATCATCTCAGCAAGGCTGAAATAAACTTCGTCCAGAATTTGACAGCGATGCCGGCGCGTTGACGCAATGCAACTTGCATTTCTTCTTGAAAGTATACTGAATCAACAGGTAAGACACTTGAAGCTATCTTGAGTCGCCAACACTTTCAGGACGGTGCGGTGGGCATGCCTTACCATGAAGATTAGTCGCTTCTGTAGCAGGTCTATTTGCCTGCATGCACATATGGCAGAGCTACGTTGGCTGAGCTCTGACTCTTTCAGGACTCAACTGTCGCCCAAAGAGTCTGTCAAAGCCCACCACTCTACCTGGTTCATGCGGACCGAACAACTCGAAAGCCAGATTCGACATTGCCGATCGAGATCGAGATGCTGATGCTATTCTCAGCCGCATAGCCGCAAGTGTCACCTTCACATACGGATGGAACAGTCAGTCCATGTGTACACATTGCCACGCGTCCGACTCTATCCCCGCACTTGCGAGAGGTCTGATTAACGGCTGATGGGTGTCAACTAAAGCCAATTCATAGCCGGCCTACTTATCCGTCGACCTCTACCAGCCGCTTACACATTTACAGATGCAGACTTTACCCATCGCACGATACCACTCGCAAGGAAGGTGCATCAGCTCGATGTTCTCAGCATGATGGTCGAACTCTGCACGAAAAGTTGTACGGAATCATGACGCGAAGCATTAGAAGAGAGCTCTAACGTTGTGTTCTTTGAGGTATAAGAACCTCTCGTGGCTCGCATCTCGAGTGCTATCAGTCCCTCACGCCCACACCTTGTTCACTCGTTCGCACAGGAGAGTAGCCGCAGCCCGAAAGCAACTTTCGCTCAATCAATCAATATGTTCAAGCTTCTCGCCCTATTTGCCGTCGCGGCCCTCGCCGCCCCTCAGGACTGGCAGAACCAGGAATGCCCAGCATGCCCATCGTGCCCTCCACCGCCTCCACCACCAGCACCAGTCACTCAGACTGTTACAGTTACTACAGCTCAGGTATGTACCACAACACTATACTCTTGACTCGAGCCTCCTTCTGACATAATCTAGTGGGTGGATGTTTACATTACGCCTGCCCCGGTTACCGTTTGGAGCACCGTCTACGAGGCGTGCACTCAGGGATGGGGCGACCATTAATCAGAACGTACCATGATACAGCTGGGCCGCGGCGGGAAAAGTTTGTAGTCGTGGCTCCCATGTCCGACCGTTGAAAGTCGACGTCCATTCTCTCAGCTACATTGTCAAAGACAGGATCTCTGCAGCATCACGAGGAACGCTAGAGAATACAAGCTCTAGACGTTCGGGAGCACTTCAATTCGATCGCTGCGCACGATGATATGGGACTTCAGTGTCTACTGAGATGCAAGACCCGAGTAAAAGTACGATGATATTATCATCCTAATCGTAGTTAAGCAACATGCGTATACTTCACGTTCACTTGCAGTGTCGATTTGTCTTCCGCTTGACCGCCACAATTTGCTTTCCCGGCTGTGGCGCGTGTCAGAATTGCTTGCGGCATGCTCGGACTACCTGCATTCAGGCGTGTCGTGGCTGTCATATTCAATCTGCGTACTTTGTAACAGCCACACTACACTTTGAGAGATTCCAACATCGCCCCTCTTGGCGGCAGAAAGCGACTGAAGTTAATAAGCCTACGAAGACGAGCTCTCTTGGAAGCATGACCCCACACTGGAGCCGGTAACAACAACGCGGGTGACTACGTCGAATTCTGCGAGCTATTAGCGCAGGTCACTTTCCCGTGCTCGACTGAATCAACTTGGCGCGAGCAGAAAAACCCGGAACCGAGAAGCCTCTTGCAACCTTCGATCATGTCATCGACGGCCTTGCCAGACCATCCCAGATCTAGCCTGCACCTGCGCAGCTCCAACTAGTCTGAATTGTTCCGCCTGGTCCGAAAACTTCTATTAGGCCTTCGATAGCGGCCCATGTCCCCATGCCCGACGCGACAAGTCCACCAAAAGCAATCAGTAGAGCTGGAACGCTCCAATACCAGGTATTCCGCAACCCGCGCCAATACCTCCGCATGCCATTATCTGTCCTCGTCGTTCTTCCCGAGTGCGGATCGTATCCTTCGCCCGGAAGTGCTGCACCATATTGTATGATGTATGCTGCGAACATGATAGCAGGAATACTGTAAGTAGAATTGAGCGCCAAAAATGCACCGATCAAGCTCGCCAGTGCGCTGAAATTGGGGATCGACATGCTGAGTGCCCATGCGGCGATCCAGTAGAACGGTCCGATGATCAGCACCACATGTAGCCTTTCTGAGTATGGAGCGGTGGTAGGTTGCACATCGGCTGTGCGAAGTTGACATACACCATATTCATGCCGATGTTGAAATACATAAAGACCGCAATGAAAGAAGTCAACAGTGCGAGAACCATACTAGCGACTTGGACCGAATGGGGCGAGACAACTTGCGTGGTAGAGCCGACAGTGTACTGGCCGAAAAATGTGTAGACCACTGTGCCGAAGACGAGGTATAGCACGATGATGAGCACCTGCGCCAGCAACGCCGCTTTCCAGAAATCCATGGGATGGCGCATCTCAGACAGGAAGGCCACGGAGGCCAACGCGCCCGAATAAGCGTAAACTATACTGTTGATGCCGTTGAATTGGGCTACGAAGAGGTCTGTTGACTGCTGTTGGTACTGTGCAGGAGGTACTCCCCAGAATGTCTTCACCGGCAGGGCGTTTTTAAGCAGTGTGGTCTGCAGTGCGTACTCTGGCCTAGGTCCAAACTTGGCGGCAAAGACCAGAATCATGATGAAATTGGCGACATTGGTCCACACGCAGAACATGGCGAAGATGCCCACGTGTGCTAGCGAGCGCAGCACGCACGAACAGATGCCAATGATGGTGCAGATGATGCCAATGACGATACAGCACAACCGCCCACCGTTGAGCTGCGACATCAGTTGGCAGATGAGCTGGATGTTGACCGCTACGGCGCAGAAGATCTGGAAGTTCTGGGCATGCGAGATAAAAGAGTGCGTCTTGGGACCAAACAGGCGGAAGAATGGGTCGCCAAAGCTGACCATCGGATAGCGAGATGAGTCAAGACCAACAAATGTGCGCCGGATCATCAGAGCTGAGGCCATGGCGGCAAGACCAAACAAGACGAAGATGCCAATAGCGGTATTGTACCCGACGCTAGCAAAAACGAACGGCGTTTGTGCCCAGCCGATCACGTCGGTGGTAATCAAATAGAAAATGGTCGCCCAACCCGCTGTGCACAATGCTCGCGATGCGCGGCGCCATTCGGTGTCGATATGGTGTGTTTGTGGCTGTCCGTTGCTGGCCGATGCAACAGCAGTGTCGTTGCCACTCCATGGTGCGGAGCTCGCAAGGAGTGTAGGGGCAGGAGCATTCGGTACTGCTGCAGCGGCCGGTGAGGCCGTCAGTGCCCTGTACCAAGTCTTGATAGCCTGTCCCACGGACTGTTCACTCTTGACTGCACAACGGAGTCGGTGCTCCTCTGGTTCCGATTGGCGTCAAATGTTGGCCCAGTACGAGTATTCCTGGAATGTAACGTTTGCGTCCATGCGACAGGCAAGGCCCCTTTGCTTTTTGGGAGGCGGAATGGTGCTGGTAAGGCGCGTGGGTCGTGAAGTATGCGGCAAGCAATTAAGATCGTCTGGATTCTGCTTATTGGTAGTGGCAAGCTTCTCCTGATAGGACATACTGAGCTTCTGCTTGTGGGTATACCTGCTACGAAGGTTGAATGAGGCAGGGTAGTAGCCATTATTCTCACACGAGAACACAGAGTGCTTTCGAAATCAGACCTTTCAGCTCCACTCCATCTCGAAATGAGGCTCGTTGCTCTTGTCTTCAGCTTGTATCAGTCAGAACGAAATAGATTCAGCGTAGCAAGGCTTGGGAAAAGTGCCTATTCGAGCGCGAAAGTTTGGGAGATAAAGTGGGCTCAGTCTCGGTCGCCGAGCTTCGAGACATGCGCAGATGGTCACGAGCGGCGAAATTGTGATGCATACGCATAAATTTGTTCTATAACTCCTGTGGCTAGAGGCCGGACTGATGGTAGCGAGACCGAGGATATTGTCGGCAGCCAGCTGTGAACTACATATGACCTGACCACGATTATGCGGAGCAAGGCGAGTGAGGCTCTGCTTCCCGAGAGGTTATTCTCAAAAGCGTGACGGGGTGCTAGCCGGCCCAGGGTCCTTCCCTGTCGCAGCACCGAAGATGATATCAATGACCTTCTCCCTCTCGTCTTCCTCGGCCCAACCCTCGTAGCGAAATTGTTTAAGCATGACCCGACGCATCGGCGACTCCATCTCCACGTACTCGCCCCCACGACTATATATACACTGCCCGTTTCGTCCTTCATCCGTCGCAAACAGCGCAACGCTTCTGGCAACCGCCTCAGGGGGCTGACTAACTACTCCTAACTCGTTGAATTGCTCTACCGATAGCGGCACCTGTCCTGTCCGCGTCCAGCTAGGCGCAACTGCATTGATTCGAAGTGGTAGATTGTGGTTCCGGACATGTGTGTAGGCACCACGGAGCAGACCGATGACGCCATGCTTCGAGGTACATAGTCTGGTGCATCAAACCATTGGTAGGATGTACTGGATGCTGTTAGAATGATTGAACCACCCGCTGGGATTTGTTGGCTGATCATGTAGTGAGAAGCTAATGCGACTTGGTTCGCCAATGCGTGCAGATTGACATGGAAGGTCAATTTCGACGGTTCTGAGAGACTGCCGTCGGGGAGCTGTTGCAAGACCCCAACGAAGTTTGCCTTTGAGTACATGCCTGCGTTGGCGTGAAGGACATCGATGCGCTTGTGTGCAGAATAAACGTCTTGGAAAAGGGCACACAGGTCGGTCCAGGAGGTGACATCGAGAGGCACGAAAGTAAACCTGTCCGTGGTGATGGAGGTCTTGGGCGGTTGTAGGTCGGCGCCATAAACGATCGCGCCTTTGGATAGGAAGAGCTCGACCGTGGCGAGACCAATGCCAGATGATGCTCCTGATGATCTGTAAGTGCTGCTCGAGAGAAATGTCGAGGAAAGTTTTCATGCCTGTAATGATTGCGACTTTTTTCTCCAAGGAGCCAATGTCGTTTTCACTAATTTGGAAGTAGGCCATTGTCACTCTCTCCGCACTGTCCGGAGCCAGTTGAAGTCTTGTCTATCGTTCTGCGCCGACGTAGGCTCAGCAACTAGTCCCGGGTAACGCTGATTGACATCGGTCGTACAAGACTCGTAGCGTCCTGGAATGGGATCTGCTTGTTTATCAGCCCGTATCTGCGCGCATACGTAAGTTATTGCGATTTCCACGTCGGATCGTGTGGCTACCTCCCAACGAACAGAGCTTGATGCCTTCCCACGCTCGTAGCTTGAGCCCTGCTTGTATTCCTTCCACGTTCGGAGTTACGAGATTTGCGAGGAATAAGCTTCCCGAAACACGGCAATCGGAAAATGGGGGTTGGAGCTTTAATACGCCACAGAAAACGGGTACTCGAGGATTTTGAGGTGTGTGTGGTGTCGGTCTAATATCATTTCACATCTGCTGGTGTTAAGGCAGGATAACATATCGGAGTGTAGCGTGCATTGGTAGGAGCACCGTTCATATATACTTCCCTGCCGCGGACGACCAAAGACCAGCCGGAACAGGTCGCACACACAACTTCGACATGGCTGAACAATCAAAGATTGATACATTGATGGCAGGTTGTGTTAGACAATGGCCTGGGACGCTGCTGCGACTTGAAGGAGCTGCTCTCGCCGCTGCATCAATTTGGGCATTTCGGAAGAATGGTGGATCATGGTGGTTCTTCGCCAGCGGCATCCTGGCACCAGATCTCAGCATGGTGGGATATGTTTCTGACCCGGGCACTGGAGCTGCATTTTACAACCTAGGCCACACCGAGACAATACCACTGCTGATCGCCTTAATTGGATTAGGACAAGGACGTCCACGCATGTTCAATGTTGCGATGGTTTGGCTGGCACACATCAACTGTGAGTATATCTGATGTTACGTTTGATGTAAACAGCATACTGACGCCTTCCAAAGTGGATCGCATGATTGGCGCTGGACTCAAGTACGCCAGCGGATTCAGCGATACGCATCTTGGCTTCTGGGACGGGTACACACGGCGGAAAATATGACGACTTCGCAGGTTTTTCTCAGCAAAAGGCTTTCGGAGGCTGCTCGAAGGTGGCCATTCTGAGACTTTCAACATGATATCAACCATCAAAGAATCGTCCTAGGCCGCTCGGGAGATGGTTCAGGGCGGGGCGGGGAAGGCACACGGAAAACCTACGTCATGATTTCCGGCTGCCGTGTCTGGGACTGAGCTGACCAACAACCACACGAGGTCACGGAAGGATCTGCCACAGAGACTTAAACAGGGTATGCGATGACGCGGAGCTCGTGTGGTCGAGTAGACGTAAGAGACATTTGTAAGAGCGCCGAAGGGTGAATAGAATCGTCCCGACGTTTGCAACATGTATTCTGGCCTTTTGCTGTGGGCGCGACGCGGGGCAGACAAACTTTGAAAGTCTCCACGTCCGCACCCCATCGGCTCAACCCCACTTGTAGCTGTTGTGGATCTGACCTCGCACTGGCAGGAGCCATACGCAACGACCAAGACATCTGGCCTCAAATGCTCCCTCGTCCGTGCGTCTAGCTAGACTTACTCCGCGTACTCTGGACATACATCCGTTGACTGTGTAATGGCCACGAAGCAGCAAGCATCTTCGAGCCTTCTATGTCAGGACGACCGAGAACAGCTTGCAAGACCTGCAAGGCTCAGAAAGTAAGCGGCAATGAGCATCCTGTGACTAGCGGCTGAGTCGTACACCCAGATCCGCTGTACAGGCGAGAGGCCGACCTGCAGACGTTGCACCCGTCTTGCCCATGATTGCTCCTATGCCGAGCCCGACACTGTGTCTAGAGCTGCCGAGAGAGAGAAAGCCCGATCAAAATCAGCCCATCACCAGAATGTAGGAGCTTACTCCAATGTTTCCACAGACTTTGGTAGCAAAACCCACGGCAACTATCTTGGAATTCCTGGACAGCTGATTGTTGAGCTGACCGCGATCTACTTCGACAACGTGTCCAATTCTTCTCTGGTTCTACATAAAGCTCGCCTCCTTCATGCTATCGAAGCTGGAACAGCTGCACCCCATGTCGTACTCAGTGTCTGTGCTTGGGGAGCCAAGTAAGTCGCAGTCTTACAGCCTGAGTCTCCCACTAGCTGATTGAAACAGCTTCTACAAGGACAAAAATGACTCAGCATCCCTAAAGACAAACGGCTTTATGACAGAATGGGCGCATCAAGCAGGGCGACTTGCATTCCAGGAGATCGAAAGCTTCAGCAAAGATCTGGTAGCGACCTTACTTAATTTGACACTCTTCTGGCACAGCCAAGGATCTTGGAAGGTCAGCTCGTTATACAAGGGTAGGTAGACTGCGTCCTACGCACAAAACCGATGGGCTGTGCTAATCATTGTAGCCAACGCGTTTCATTATCTGTGCATACACGGAATCGGAGACACAGTGCTCATGCAGGCACAAACACTCGAGGTTGAAGTGCAACGCCGACGGTTTTGGGCATGGTACATTATGCACTGTCACAATAACGAGGGATTAGGTGCATTGGAGCCCGTCGGAGACTTACAGAGCCTGCCCCTACCATGGTCTGAAGAGGACTACGCCGCCGGGTCGTTATCGAGCCACTCAGTAACTCTAGTAGCATCCGACAAGGGCAGCGGTTCAATATTCGCCGAACTTACAAAGATTATGACCATGTGGTAAGCGTTATCATTGGTAGGGTTATATGTCGAAACGCCACTAATTCGTTGCCAGGTCACAAGCTGTCAGTCTTATCAAGACTCCAGAGGCACACCTTACGGCGACTAGGATAACAGCAATATATGAACTGGACGAGAAGGTCTCCCATTGGTGGAAAAATCTACCCGAAGACCTGAAGTTGGAGCCGAAATCCTTCACTGGAGTAGCCAAAACCGACCTTCCCCGAATTCTACTAACAAACCTCGTTTATCATCAGACCTTATGCGTGCTGCATGCCTCCATCGTCCCGTTGTTCTGTTGGACTGCAGGCAACGGCGAATGGTCGTCTGTAAGACAGTTATCTGCGCAGGTTGCATATGAGCATGCTTGTGCCGTGTCGGCACTTATTGGAGCAGTGCTATCTTCCTTCGACCGACTTAGCGCTATGGCCACATTCGTGGCGTACGCAGCATACGGAGCTGTGCCATCTTGATACCTTTCATATGGTGTTCGAATTTGTTAGTTCGTCAGCAAGCACAGCGCAGTGTGCGAACAAATGTTCGCATGATTTCTGCTATGGCTGAGTACTGGAAGTTTGCAGAGTTACTGGTTCGTGCCTCCGCGCAGCTTTCCGTGTTGGACGCTAACATTCACGACTCCAGACTGTTCACGTGACATGTTTATACAATATCCACAAGCGGGACCCACCGTCACTGGAGAATGAGCCAAGGCACGCCAACGTTCGCGGTCTCACAGACTTTAAAGTCGAGGCATTATATGCCCGAGTGTCAATTCTGGAGTTCCTGGGCATACTGCGCAAAGGCCCCAGTAATTTCACCGAACCTGGACAAGAAACCACAGATCTTGGCATCAAAGAAGGTGCCAGTGCCGCAGAAATATCCGTCAATGCGGGTGACGGTCTCTCAGGTGAGTCGCGGAAGTACGTTCGAACTGCAAGCTGACTTCGAGACAGAATCTCTCGATAGTGGGCAACAAATGAATCTCCTTACTAGCAATGCTCGACAGTCATTCTATCCACATAATGTTCTTCCCGATCTGATGCAGTCTCAACAGTGGAATCTAATCCCACCTGGCGGACCTGGTGTAGACATGTTCTCACCGGCTTTTGACCTGTACAACTCAGAGCTTCTGGCAGCCAATGGTTCGGTGGATCTGACCCAGAACGAGATCACGTCTGGCTTTCTGGACATTGATGGATGGGACTTTGGTCCAATGTCGATGGTTTAGTCTCGTCAGTAGCCCGTCTAGACTGGTCAAGCCGTAAATTAAGGATTTTACCGTTTTGTGGGCCGATCGCGGCTGGAAGGGCCATGTGAGAAGCGGGCCTGGGGACTGATCTAAAGCTGTTGTATTTCGGTCGTGCCCTCTTCCTAGTCCTCGCATAATAAGGTCCGTCCTTCGTGTCGATTGCCTGGAACTTCTTCATCGCCTCCCGAGCTCCTCGTGGGGCATGGCGTCCGGCGTAAACGCCGTCTTCGCCTGCCGCAATCCACATTTGCCGTCAACGCCAATGTGTGCTGAGGATGTTGACGAGAAGCAGGTCGGGATGACGGCTGAAAGCAGGTACGTACGGTATCATGAGGTTGTTCAATCAGGGCGAGCCCACAAATCTTGAGTGGAACACATGCAGTGGATGGAGTGACATCAATCCCTCGTGGCGGAAGGTAGCATACTTTCGGCAGCAAAGCCTACATTCTGGAGGAAGACCCGATAAATCACAGCTTATCGAGATCAAGTGGTTTGTTTTATCCTCCAGTCTAATAGTTGATGAAGGCTTATTTTTCTTAAAACATCATCCAGAGGCTATAAAATTATTCGAGGCCAGACATCTCCTCTAACTTATCAATTTCAAAGGTTTAATCTCGGGAATAACTTGAAAGACTTTAGGTGTAGTACACTGACGACCAGCCTTAACCTTCCAGACTAGTATGAAAGCTGCAGATACTTGATCATTATACGTAAACAGCTTGAACATCTACTGAGGGTCATTTCAAGCTAGAGTCAACTAGAAGCGTGGTGATATCTCTTGGAAATGACATACTTGGCGATCTGTGATTCTTTGCCGGAAACATGCTGCCCTGAGGCACGAAATATTGCTTACGCCAACTAAAATTTACAATCAGGACGACAACTGGACACGGGATAACGGAGAATAGAGCTCCATGGCCGAAGAAGACGGAAATTAGTGGAGCAGGCGTTCGGGGCGGGCTTCTGGGGAGAACATCTGGCAGAAAAAGCTCATCGAACTCTTCGGCGAATCTCGTCCGGTCCGGTGCGATAGTATAAGGTTGGAACTAAATTCCACCGCTCCTGAATTCTCCTTGGTTGTCGTTTTACTAATCATAGCTTGTAGTGTCAAGGCAAGTTCTGACAACGTCTTCTGACTGCTGTAATATGACAGAAGAAGAGTCGAAATCACAATTCAAGACGAGTGCCGACCTTATATATCCCAGTGAAATATTGTAACACTGACTGGCCCCACGGAGATCCACTTCCATTGTCTTGATACTCAGGTATAAACGTACCAGGTATCCGCGCTCAGCACACAACCAGAAACTTACGACGGTGTCATCATGAAAGCAGCTCGTTTTCATGGCGCACGAGACATCCGAATTGAACGAGTGCCTATGCCTCACATCACCTCCCCCAAACAAGTCTTGATCGCTATTGAGTGGTGTGGCCTCTGCGGTACGGACCTGCACGAGTATCTCTCAGGACCGGTGCTGATTCCATCACCGGACAAGCCGCACCCGCTGACAAGCGAATCCCTGCCTGTTGTGATGGGTCACGAATTCTGCGGTCGGGTCCGCCAGCTGCCGGAGGATTATGTGGGTAGACTGAGGGTGGGAACGCCCGTCATGGTCGATCCGCGCATCTTCTGTCACAGTTGTGCGACGTGTACGAATATATCGACCAATTTTTGTCCCGACATAGGATATCATGGTTTGACTGGCAATGGGGGTGGACTGAGCGAAATGGTAGCTGTTGAAGTGGAGATGTGTCATATCCTCCCGGAAGATGCGGATTTAAAAATGGCGGCATTGATCGAGCCCTATCGGTGGCGAGGCATGCAGCAAGAGTTTCTGGAATGGGAAGTCTTATCGGCTTGACGGTGCTGATCTTGGGCGCTGGGCCAATTGGTCACGCCGTGGCGCAAGTCTTGAAAGCACGGGGCATCAGACGAATTCTCTTGTCTGAGCCGACAGAGCTGCGCCGAAAGCAGGTCGCGCATCTTGTCGAAGTGGTTGTCGACCCGACATCTCAAGATCTTGTTGCTGAGTGTCGACGTATGACCCACGATTCTGGAGTTGACGTCGTCTTTGACTGTGCTGGGGCTATGCAGGCCATGAACGCCGCATTTCAGGCATTGAGGATCAGAGGAACGTACGTTAACGTTGCCGTCGCATGGTCCTCGCCGGTAAGTGAAGGGCCGAGCCGCGACTTACATTTTGTTGACTTGTGATCTAGCCTGTTATTCCTCTAATACCCTTTATGCTCAAGGAGATCACTATCAAGGCAGCGCTAACGTATGAGGACGAAGATTTTGCAGCTGTAGTTGCCGACTTCTGCGCAGGTCAGTCCAAAGTGCCCCGACTGTGCTGGTCTCTTAGTGCTAATTAGTATGGTACGTAGGCAGATATGAGAGCCTTGAGTCGATGGTGACGGCTCGAATTGGCCTCGATGATGTCGTCGAAGAGGGCTTCAACCAACTGATCCGGCCCGACAATACTCATATTAAGATTCTTGTCAGGCCAGCGGTTGATGAGTAAAGCACTGACAACAGGGGCACAGTAAAGTTAACACACCAACACACCACCAAAGAACGGTTCAGTCGGGCCTCCTCGCTTGAGCCATAGTACAGCAAAACATTATCAGACTGGAGGAGGTCACACCACGATCTCGCAGCACTACTTGATCTCCTGGGACCCGAATTTTTCGTCACCCTCTTGCAGCCATTCGTACCTTGAGATCTCCAATCGTGCGAGAGTCAGAGCCATGGCTGTCCTTTGAGCGGATATCATGTACTTGGCCTCAGACCCCATGTCCATGGTGACATATAAATATGAACTTTACTGCAAATACACGAACTTTGAGTGGAGCGGGAGGACGACTAAGCCCAAGTGCCCTGTCAATGAATCGTGTCTTAAGCAGAACCAACGAGTTTCCTCCGCCTGCCCCACCTTTGAAGCAATTGTGATCGGGGAGTGTATTCATAGCCTATAGTTGTGGCGGACTTATGGGTAGAAAACTACCAGGTACGTCATGTGGAACTTGAGAACTTGCCGATGTATCTCTGCAGAAGGCCTTACCATTGGGCCACAGGCGTGAATGACTGGGATACTTAATAGCATAAATTGACGCGTGATAGCATTGGGCTAGTGCTGTGCTGGATCCCGCAGATATCCGCATAGGACAGTACCGCCGACAATGGTTTATCCGACATCGATCGGGGAACGAGTGTCTGTTGCTGCAAGTGTAGGCGGGCGACGGTGCCGCTACGGATGTGGAGAGGGTCTTGGTAGTGCGCTTCTGTCCTGATGTAGCTGCTCCGGTCTTACTCGAGGTCCGACCAGAGTTTTCAGGTGAGAGGTAAATTATTGTCTATAGAGTTGCCTGCCTACAAGATATTCAATCGAGCTGCGCGAATGAACGGCAGCCCCGCAAGCACGTCAACCAGTGACGCAGCGCTGTGTGCCTCTAGCTTTTCGTGGCCTCATTCAGCAGGTCTGTTGGGCTCGAACCATCACCTCAAGGCCCGTCTGACGCAGCAACACGGTAGTCCTACCATGTGTAGGCTGCGGGACTGGTCGAGCCAATCAGTACTTCGGCTCAGCTTCTCGAGAGCATGGGATTTTGCCTAGTTTCCCCGTCTCCAAGATCTCGCATCAATCCTGATTGTACAAACCGTATTTCTTGACCGTCCACTGGCTGATTCTGGCCCCATACCAATACAGCGGCACCGCCGTGGCAAATGTGACGCCCTCGATGAGCGTCATGTATCCTGACATCTTGACAAATCCTGAGTTGACCGTCCATGGGGTCACTGCAAAGCTGACTGCGAACGCAAACACACCCCGGAAAACTTGCAGAATTGTGATGACATCCGCGCTCAGCGGCTTGTACGTATCGACCATGTACGTGATACAGATCGTCGCGACAGCGCAGACGACACCATAGGACACGCCTGTGCCAGTGATCGCGACATAAGGGTCGAGTTGATAGCCCAAGCCGCATCCCCAGAGTAAGAGGCCGATTGGGCCGCAGATAAAAGGTCCAATAAGCGACCACAGGCGATACTCTGCTTCGAATTGACCACGGTGACGGACAGACAGCCAACGGACGATATAGTCCGAGCCGGGGCCACCGTAGAGACAGCCTATGATGCCGCCAATGAGAGCCTAGTGAAGATAGAGTCACATTAGGAATGGGCGTGAAAAAGGTGGTTGGGAAAACCCGCTTGAGAGGGACGGGAACATACTGCGATGTTGATGTTGCCCACGCCAATAGTGGAGAAGTTGTAGATCTCGGAAAACGCTGTTGAGTTGGCGGTGGCTTGAATCACAACCCAGCCAAGTGTCAGGCCGTAGTTCACCGATGCAAACAACACGACTGGGAGAGGCAAGAGTAGGATTGGGCGGATGAAAAACTTCCACAGAGACGTCTCGCTGTATAACAAGTCCTTCGTCAGTCTTTTGCTCTGATGATAAGTGGGGAGAACCATTCCACAACGAGAGCCGAGGTCGAACATACCGATCATACCACCGCGTCAAACTCAGTGCCGCTTGGGGACCCAGATTGATCGACCTGCGCAACTGCTCGAACTCAGTGGGTGTCATGCCAGCTTTGTTGTCCGCAATGGGTCGTCGGAAATTGGTCTCGGGAATCAAGAAAAAGACCGTGAGCATGCAAATGCCGCTCGGAATTGCTGTCATCCAAAACACCCATCGCCATTGGGGTGTGGCGTGTGCGACCAGACCGCCAAAAACGGAGCCTAATGCTGGTCCAGCACCTTGCATGAACGCGTAGAGACCGACCATGGTGCCTCGTTCGTGCAGGAAATACATGTCAGATGCCTATTAGCCCCAATAAGTACTTTGCTGGACATCGTTGTTCTTGTGCAAGGGAACTTACAATGGCAACACCGAGAACCTCACACGCAGCAGCAGCTAAACCGCTGATCGTGCGGGCTCCGAGCAAGGATGAATAGCTAGTGGCTACAGCACACCACACTGCTGTTGAACTGTAAGAGGATAGATCTTGCAGTTCTGAGGGAAGGTAACTGACCACTGCCAAAGAAAAGCATCGAACAGGCGATGAAAGTCGGTCTCCTGCCAAATTTCTGAGCAAGGGGAATCCAGAACAGGTTCTGTACGAAATCAGCGCCAGTGTAGGCTTATACCTTGAGCGACTCACGCCGACGCCGGTAGCTAGAATATTTAAAGTAATAAGACGTGTCGCCTGCGCGACACTTATCTGAAAGTCGATGAGAATAGGCACGATGATTGGCGTGATACTGCCGTTGGCGAATTGCGACATGAAGACGAAAAAACACGTCGACACCATGGCGACGTGCTTTCGCCATTGGTGCCAGACCTGCCGCAAGTTGTAGTCAGCGCAATGCTCGAGCTATGTACAGTATGATCGTGTCAGAGGTACATACCAGTGGATCTGCCGGATCAGCAGACGGACACGGAACGAGGTAGCGCTCGATAACTTCCCCATTAGTATTCTCTGTTTGCAGGAAAGTTTCACCATCAGTATCGCTGTTCCGAACTGTGTCAGAGACACAGTGACATGACATCGTTACCTTTGTACAGATACGTGGCGTTGTCGTTAGTATTCGTTCGTGCAGTGCTGAGAGTCTCCTGTTCTTCGACACCCATGTCGTGCAATGGAATCTCGCGTTTGTGTGCGAAGCTGCTCTGTTCGTTTGTCTCGGAAGACATCACAAGTCGTAGTGCGGAAAGTGCTGCTCTGCTTGTGTGTGCGATAGGAGTTAAGCAGACTGATGTCTATCCCTTAGGATCTATATACTGCTTGCCCAAGGACAGCGGTGCAACGGCCCTTGACCTTTTGACCTAGGGATCTAGACGACCCTAGGCACTCCCCGCGGGGAAGGCTTGCACGAGCGGAGAAGGCAGAGGTGAACTGTACAGAATGAGGTTCAGATGGGACGGAAAATGGGCAGCTTTGATTTTCCGTGATGAAATGCCGTCTGTGCAAAACCCCAACAAGCCAACTCTCACATCTGCGGCCTGAAAGGAGACCTTTCTCCTTCAGGAACGTCGACGGTGAACGAACTAGAGCATCAAGTCCGACATGTTCTCGTGTCCACAGGAAAAGCAATCATCGCTGGAATACTTTAGTTCTTTCTCGCCATATGATGCGGCAGGAACTTGATCAACCGAGGCGCTTGTCGAGAATGTCAAACGGCGCCTATTTACCAAACTTCGTAATTGTCCAGGCCAAGAAAGTACCTCATCTGCAGCCGACTACTCTTACTGATGCTGCGACGCCAGTGGCATTCGGGTTATCCTGAGAGAGGCAGGAGGAACCTTGGACCCATAGTTGCGCCTGGTCAAGCTATCTCGACTCTCCGTGAATAGAGCCTCGACTATGAAGTTTGACTATGTTGCGAAAGCCACGACGATCTATACCAGCTACCCCTTCGTCTGTTCGCGCCATCAGTGCCACTTGAGCGACAGGCTCATACGATCACCACGTCCGTTTCTGGAATGACTGGAATTGTAAGGTAGTTATGTGCACCTGGTGCGAAGTGAATGTTGTTCTTGCCACCAAATACACCTTGCTTCCTGTAAAAGGCACTCGTTAGTCATCGACGGTGCAAAGACTAACTCAATGAGCGTCACGCCTCACCTATCTTGTGGGTCATTGTGTTTGAAAACATCTGTGTGGTCCGGATCACTGGACCCGATCTCGAGGACCAGTCTTCCGCCTTTGCTGATCACAACATTTGTAGGCATAATTTCGATATCAACATCGTAGATTTCGTTGAGAACCACGGGTTGGACATCTGACGATAGATAAGATCGGTAAGGCTGCCAAACTCGGTGGTAACGATGGCTTGTATCCACTTTGCGATGACTGACTCTCAAGGAGCCGACAGTGACAGCAACAGGCTGACCAGTTGTTCCTGTGTAAAACACTTGCTCGCCATCCGCTGTGAAGTGCCGCAGAGTGGCAAAGATATCGATGTCAGCTGGACAAGGATTCTGGAGCACCCCAGAGACAGAGACTCGCAGGTGTAGAACGCTGTGGCCTGTAATTTCGATTTCGTTGTCAAAGGGGGCAGTACTGAACGAGACCGAATGACCTGCAGTGGTCCAATCCAGCGCTGGATACGTCACTTTCGTCGTTATATTGGAGGGTACGTCGAACGACAGCTGTAAATCAGAGGTCAAGTAGAGCTTCTTGTACTGTGTTCTGGCGATTGGCCACTCGAATTCTTCTCGCCGGAAAAAGCTCGCGGCTTCTGCCGCGATGTCATTGTGCCCTGGATTGCCCTTGCGAAGCAGAAGGCTGACTGGTGGTAATTTGCCCTTCTGTGACCAGCCTTCTCGATCTTCACCCTTCAAGAATGCATCCAAGAAGCTCCTCTGAGTCTCGACCTCATCAGGAAGAAAGAATGGAAGATCGTGTCGACCACTGATAAAGCGTAGATATTTAAACTCCGAGGCAGAATGTGTGTATGCGAAAATGTTGCCCCGCAAGTGCAAGCCTGTGCCACCAAAGTTACCGACGCTAAGAAGTGGAACAGTAATATCGTCGAAGTTGATGTTCATTGAGGCAAACATGGGATGATCTGCATAGGGGGCGTTCTTGGCTTCCTCGCCAATATTTGTCAGAGTCGTGACAAGCTCCTCTTCGGAAAGATCCCCTTCAATAGTGTCTGGACCCCAGTTGCGACCTGCCTTTCCTGATCGGCCGTACTGATTGGATTTGACTTGACGATCGAACCAAACACTGAAGAAGAAGTTGTTCAAGATACCGCCGTGGCGAATGAAATCACGGTAGAGATCTGAGAAGCCCTCCCATGGAACGATCGCGGCAAGTCCTTTTGGACTCTGTGCAGCAGCATACCACTGAGTTGTAGCATAGTAGCTAATGCCGAGCAATCCCACTTTGCCCGTAGACCAGCTTTGCTCACTTGACCACTCTATGACCGTTGGAAAGGCGTGAAGCATACGTGGAGAGAAGACACTCAATATACCGGGACTCTGGCCTGATCCAATCTCGTCTGCGCGTACAACCACATAGCCATGGGATGTCCAGTACAATGGAGTGGGTAATTCAAAGCCAGAGTCGTCCGTCTTTTGCTCATCTGGTACTTGTGCAAAGCTTGCTGGGTGAAATCTAGCTTGCGGTCAGTAGGATCGGATGCTAAGCCATGGAATAGTCGGACTGACTGCTGATAGTGGACGTCTTTGCCATATGGGCCGTAGGTCGCAATCACAGGGTATTTGCAGCCCGTCCGGGCCCCCAGCGGCATATAAACGTTACATCGAACGACGCCGCCGTCCGCCAACGGCACAGAAACGTTTCGTTCGACGATGTATGGGGAGGAGCCTTGATACTCAGAGCGGATATCTCGCAACTTGTTAGGCATGGCTTCAACATGTGACAATTAGCAATTGGAGACGGATGACGAGACGATATTTTGGCGGATTCTCAAGCTCACCTTACACTTATAAAAGGATTGCGAGTAACCCCAATGCGCTAGAACTTCTCCATTCACACGTTCTAGGAGACAAGTTGTTGAGGCTTTGATCACTGCGTTTCACTCCGCAATTCTCCGGTTATGACCGGAATGACTTTTCCGACCGAGATAATCTGGACAACGGCGTGAAAAGGGAGAAGACTGCTTGAGGTGAATCTCGGCATTATTCGGTGCTAGCGTTGTTTCGCACAGGCGTAACTCCGGGCTCTTGGTAATGCCGGCAATTTGTCACGGTAGACTCCGAAGCCAAGATCGTTGTTGCTGATGTTGCTCAGAGCTTCCACGTCATTCATGACTGGACAAGCTGTTATTCGTCCTGTGCGTGCCTCAATTTAATGCTACACTCCACGTGTCTACGTTTTCCACAAGCAGTCTCGTGTGCTCTGCGACCCTGGCAATTGTCGCACCGTCTAAAACGCGGTGATCAGCGCTCCAAGTCATGCAGAGCTGATCGCGTTTAACAATATGCTCAACGCCGGTCGCGTCCGTTTGAAACACAGGCACGTGCCTCGCCCTCCCGATCGCCACGATAGCCACCATCGGGGGCACAATGATTGGTGCCACAACGTTTCCACCGATGCTGCCAATGTTGCTGACTGTGAATGTCGCTCCCTCTAAGTTTTCCGGTACCAAGCGTCCTTCCCGTGCGAGCAATCCTAACCTCTTCACCTCCGACGCAATTGTGGCAACAGAAAGAGACTGTACATCTTTGATCACTGGCACGACCAGCCCGTGCGGCGAGTCGACCGCGATGCCAAAGTTGTGGCGCGATCGAATGATGACTTGTGGCGGGCTTACTGAAGTGTCCAGGTGAGCATTTATCCTGCGATCTATCAGAAACGCCTGTGACAATGCTTTGATAACAAATGGGAGAGGTGATAGCGTTGTACTGGGTGCGCTTGCTGCCGCTGATGCTTTACAGCTAGATCTAACATCGTTGAGCACTGTCAAGTCAACCTCATGGCTGTACATGAAATGAGGTATTGTCAGCGCTTGAGTCATGCTTCTGAACATTGCGAGACCACCGCGACTGATAGTTGATGCGACGTCGTCGTTCTCCTTCTGCGGACTAGCCTTGACTGCTGTCGATGGCGTTGATGTCCGTTGGATCGGCTGGTTATCTGTGCTTTCCGCCTGACTGGACACTCGCAATTGGAGGATGCGGTCGACGTCTTCTTTCGTTATCCGACCATTCTTGCCGGTTCCGGTCACATCAGCGGCCTCAATATGGTTCTGTTTCAGGAGATGACGCAGTGTTGGCATTATTGGAGCAGAGTTCAAGGTCCGACGGTGCGTTCTCTCATTCACTGGCTCGGACACAACGTCGTTCTCCGAAGACTGGCCGGCGCCATGTGTTATATCTTCAATCCCGGAAGCAGGAATTGTCGGTTTGGCGTCGACGGGTGAATTGTTTGAGCTGCCCATTGCCTCCACCACCGACTCCGCGTCGTCGGCAACATCAATATCAAGGAGTGGCTACCCCAGAATTAGTTCGTCGTCTACGCGCCACATCAATAGTCTCGCACCTCACCAACAGCGGCTACAGCGTCCTGGTCGTAATGGAGGACTTTGATAACTCCTTCATAGCGTGAGGTGACCTGTTCGCATAGATCAGCCGTGAAGGACTAGCTTTGAAGACGGTGTTACCTCAACGGATGCTTTATCGGACTGCACCTCGCAGATAGGATCAAACTGTTGAACATGATCTCCCGGCTTTACGAACCAGGCATTAATCTGACATTCGGTTATCCCTAAGCAAGTCGAGACGTCAGTGTGATTTTATCAAGAACCTGATTCGAATGAGGTCTGCCTACCTTCACCAATGTCCGCAAGAAGAAGAGGCCTGAGTAACCGGAGCGTCGAAGAGTCTGAGAATGCCCTTCGCTTTGTTGCGATACTGTTTCTGCCTAAGACATGGCGAAATTCAGATTTATTGCAAAGGGACTTTGAGGCCACATTCGTGAGATTTCTAAGCGAAGTAGTCAAAAGTGTTCGCATTTTGCTCGTTTGCATTACATGTAACTTGATCTTTCATGCATTGCTGAACACGGATGTAGCGTTTAAAGCCTGCAGTTGAATACGTTACGGCTATGTATTTTACCCAGAAGACGTCTGGTAAACTACAGTTCAAGACCTTTTTCCGTGAATGTGCGGAGCCGCTGCCAATTTCCCGTCCAGTGCGGTCCTTCGCTGGCAACTTCGACTACCGACAACCTCCGGGGATCGCGAACTCCAGAAGATCGCGAACTCCAGAAATTTCAAAATCCACGCCGCCTGTAGCCGAAGGTCACGGAGTCATGCTCAGACCTCCCAAACTCCGAGGCCTGTATGATACAAACGTTATTCATTTGCACCACGCTCGGATCTCGATGGAAGTCTTGAATTGTCGACGTTGAGATGTTTCGCGGCACGGTCTCACGCGTCCACATGCTGTCAGGAGTGCCAGTCTCGTCAGTATGGAAGCGCAGATGTCAGAGGTGGAAATCCCTCGTAACCTTGGGCGACATATCGGCATCGTGAGCGATACCCTTGAGCTGACCGTGGTTTCCATCGGTTCAGATGCTTTGCAAAGCTACGATCTAATCATGATACAGACCACGCTTCCCAGGAGCATCAACAAGTCCTGTAGTCCCTTCGATGACATTTCTGAAGCCTCAAGAGCTTCCGCCAATTGCGACGTACCGAGTCTATGGCATGAATGCTGAACTGCAAGACACGGGACGTCAACCACCAGATGTCACAGAGGAACAGGCTCTTCAATGGTACAGAAATATGCTGACGGGTATAATCTGAGTCCCATACGTATGGCTTCTCCCAGGATTACTGACATGCTTGCCAGTCAACATTCTTGATACAATCATGACAGAAGCGCAGCGACAAGGACGGCTTAGCTTCTATATGGTAGGCAACCTACAGATCATTAAGCTGTTAGCATTCTAACATTGCTGGCTGAGGTATCCACAGGCGAGGAGGGCATCATGGTAGGATCTGCCGCTGCTCTATGTACCGACGACATTATCACAGTTCAGTATCGCGAGACTGGCGTCTTCTTACAACGTGGCTACACGTTGAAAGACTTCATGAGTCAGCTTATCCATACAAAAAGTGACCCTGGAAAAGGCCGTAATATGCCCTGTCATTACAGCGGCAGATTGAAGACTGGAGTGGTAAGCTACATCTGTGAAGACCTGCCTGAAACCCTAGACTGGGTTAGGGTTAGGGTTAGGGTTAGGGTTAGGGTTAGGGTTAGGGTTAGGGTTAGGGTTAGGGTTAGGGTTAGGGTTAGGGTTAGGGTTAGGGTTAGGGTTAGGGTTAGGGTTA